>NC_056706.1:4213372-4298372 GCF_018831695.1 Puntigrus tetrazona | reverse complement strand
GCGTGTCTGCTGCTTTAACTTCTCAAGCGTGTTTTAGCAAGATATATTCTGATTGGCTGTCAATGTTTGTATTGTTCATCAGCTGTTAAATAAATTAATAAATAAAATTGTGCTGGAAGTGATTCCAGCAATATTGTTTCTCTGTGAGTCGTGCTGTGGTCTCTGCTATTTTTTAATATCGAGAACAATTTTCAGAACCATATCTTTATGGTTATTTTTATAGTTATCGTGCTTTGTGTGAACAGGCTTTTATTCTTCATGCGCTATAGTGTGCGTTTAAACAGCACCTGATCAGGTCTGCCGTCAGCATCCCTGAGTTCAATATACTCCTTCTTTTTGACCCGGTTGAGGTCTTCGTGTAGACCGTCCAACAGGAAAGACAGCAGCTCCTGAGAGTCGTGTTGCTGGTAGCCCAGAAACTGTGATGCAAAGTGGCCAACCTTAGTCTGCAAAGAAAAAAAAGGCTGCTTCATTTCTGTACTATTATTGGAACAAAACTAAAAACAAACGGAATAATTACATAATTAGTAATAACATAATTAGTGTTTACGGCATTTATCAGCTTTCACAAAGTGTTTCTTGAGCAGCAAGTCAGCACTAGAATGATTTCTTAAGGATCGTGTGACACTAAAGACTGGAGTAATGGCTGCTAAATTCATCTTAGCATAAATATTGGTAACACTTTACAATAACCATTGGTTAATATTAGTTACAAACATTATTTCTATAACATTTATTAATCTTAGTTAACTAATGCAAAGTGAGCTAACGAACTAACAATTAACGATTGTATTTTTATTAACTAATGTTAATAAAGCTGAATAAATTCTGTAATAAATGCATTGTTCAATGTTTGTTAATACATTAATTTTAACCAATTACACCTTACTCTAAAGTGTTACCTAAATATTTTTCAAATATATAGAAACAGTTATTTTCACTTGTAATAATATTATATTTCACAGTTTTACCGTTTATGGTTAATGCAGTCTTGGTGACCATAACAGACACAAAAACTGCAATCATAGTAATTTCTGCATAGTAGGTTATTTTATTAAGCCTTAGAGGTCAGGTAGTGATAAGATGAAAAGGGAAAATGCCTTTACGAATTACAATAGACCAATTGATTTCAGCTCCACTGGTGTTTGAGAACAGGTTTTGCTCTAAAAAATGGTAATGCAGAGTGATCACTATAATTATTACCTTAAACACCCGAGGAACCACAGAATAGTGCCTGCCTGACCACATCTGTTTGATGACATCTGCGTAGGCTTCTGCAATTTCACCCTTCATGCCCAGTGGGTTGGAGAAGTTCAGCTCCTCCAGATACGAGTTCCTCAGGAAGTACTCAGTCAGTGGTGGCGTGTTGCTCAGACACTGCGGGAAGAAAAAAAAGAAGCACAATTCACTTTAAGAAAAGCCTTTTGTAGAAGTTGAGCGTTCTGCAATCCATGACCTCTAACCTGTAAAGCCGAGTTCATGAAACAGGTGTTGCCTAAGTTTGTGAGGCCGCACACTCCGGGAGGCCCTCGATACGAGTCCTCGTCAGCAGAGTTCCGCCTAAACACACAAAATTCAAAATAAATTCCAAATATCCAATAAGTGACATTTCAGAGCTCAGCGAGCCGCCATCGAAGCAGGATTTTTGGATAAGACACTTACTTACAGCTGCCAAAAATGCTGGTTAGGCGGGTAACCGGGTAGGTTTTAATTCCTTAAATTAGTATTATTGATATCAATATAATCTATGCATCCGATTCGGATATTCTGTAATGCTGCTTTATTAAATAACGTGCATTCAAAAAGCACTATATGAATAAATTTGTCCTGACAATAATTATGACACCTTAAAAGACCATCACATGATATGGTTGCCATGATATGGCCACGGATCAATAAATAGTATTTTTATCTGGGAAGGAAACCTGAGTTGAAACATGCATAGTGCATTAAGCTCTTTAATTCCGAGAAACCAAATATTTCTCATGATATGACTTAAAACAGTGTCTAATTTTCTAAAACTGATGTGTATGGGGGGAAAATCTTATTTTTTAATGTACTATAATGGATTATTGCCCTATAAAGGGCTATTAAAAAAAAACGTTGGATATTCTGAAGTTACTTATTCGACAGTGGGTGTAAATAATACGGTCCCATTTATTTTCAAAATTAATAATGCTTTCTACCAACCACAAGGCTTAATTTATTTGTGCTACACTGATCACATTTGGATATATAAGCATTTAAAGGAACACTCCACTGCTATCGCCAGGCCTGGGGATCAACTGAATGAATTCAAAGACGGTAAAACTTATTATCTCTGGGGGAGTTGGAAAAATGAGCCTATTTTCAAAAAAAGTGGAGTGTTCCCTTAACCTACTGCAACTACCTACAGATATAAATGAATGCTTTATACGGTTTTCTGTCCATATTCCTAAACAACAACAGACACTTGCTTTAGTGCACGAGAGAAGGAAGCTGGTGTCTTTATACTCACATGATCTGAGGCCTGGATGTGGGCCATGTACCATCCGCATTCCTGATCTCCATAATCACCGTCTGCAGAGTGAGCAGAGCATGTTAGGACACAACACACACACACACACACACACACCCAGGGTGGCCCATGACAGAGCACTCCTTTACTAGTAGCAAAGTTTGTCTATAGGACAAACCCACTAGGTGAGGATGCGGGCAGCGCTTATTACAGTAAATGTCACCAAACGGTTACGTAACATAACAGATGTAAATGGTAAATGTGTATTTTACCATGCCGGAGCTGAGGCAGGAGTCTAGGACAGTCATGTTAAGGTTGCGTAGCCTCTCCGAGCTCGTATCTGTACTCCTCATCCACAGTCGGCTCTCAGCAGTATCCGGCACGTTAAAATGCTGCCGTATCTTTTGATGAATAGCGTCTATCAAACACAAACACACACGTGAGAGATTTACACAGACACACGCACTCAGAGGCCTGCGGCTCGGATACACCAGGCTGACAATATCCCGAGGGGTTCGACACATCTGTTTAAAAAGCATAATTACATGCCAAAAATAAAAGTAGATCTGCGAGAACAACATTCTGTAAATTAAGTGGCAATCCAGAGTTTCAGCTAAACCTCTGATGTGCCAAAAAAGACATTTGGTTTATTTTAAGTACAGTGTAAGACGTTTAGTATGCCAGTTTATCAAGCAAAATTGAATAATTAATGCTAACACACGTTGTAAAATATTGATGTACCTGTCGCCTAACTTAAAAGACATACACTTCTGTTTTTGAGTTTGAGATCAGTGTGTGTTTTTTATCTATATTAATGAAACGAGTGAAACAATGAATCTATTGCATCAAGGAACCCAGAAAAAAATATTAATGTTATTTTTGGAAACATTAAATAAAGTCAGCATATCAGCATGTTTAACATATTCATACTGTTATTTTAAATTCAAGTAATATTTCACGGTATTACTGTTTTAGTGTATTTTTGACTAAATAAATGCAATCTTAGCAAACATAATAAACTTATTTTATCATTTTTACTGACAATAAACAGGGCATGCACATCATAAAAAAAAATACAAAAAAATTGAGCTAAGTACGAAAATTTCAAACTTAGATACATAGTTAACAGTGTTAATGGAAAGTGCACTGAATTTATTTTTACTTGTTTCTTCGGAAGCCCTGGTCCTGATATTCACTGCAGTGATTTTACATGCAGAAAGCACAGTGAGATTGTATCTTCAATCAAACACTGCTAAGTGTCCAAATACTTTAATCCATTGACAGCTTGTACTCACGTATCTTGTCTGCTCGACTGAAGGATGCAGATACAGTACTCTCCATGTTGCTAGAAAGACAGAGGTAGATCTCCACGGGGTAGACCTCTACTTTAACAGTGCTGGGAAGATCAACAACCTACAAAGAGAAAGAAGATGATCTCGAGATGACAAAAACTGCCTGTTTTGAGCTCAACATCTTTAATCTTAATAGAAAGAAACGTCAACGGTGCGGTTGGCATTACCTTTCTCTCCAAAGGAGGTTGATCGTCCATCATGTCATACCATGATAAAAGTTTATGCCAGGCTTCTGCAGGGACCAGGACGAAGTCTTCATTCTCAGACAGCCTCTCTTTCAGATGATAGGAATCCAGATCTACAGAAAGCATTCAAAGCGTTTCAAAACACCTTCTACCGCCATAATTCTTCGAGGAATTGTTCCAGTTGTCCCAAAAATATAAACTGGCTGGATATTTCTTCTTACCCGCAGGCTGGTAAAAATGTCGGTAAGTTTGTTTCTTCATCAGAACAGATTTGGAGAAATGTACCATTACATCATTTGCTCACCAATGGATGCCCTGCAGTGAATGGGTGCCGTCGAATGAGATTCCCAACAGCTGATAAAATCATCACAATAATCCACAAGTAATCCACATGACCCGACTGCATCAATAGAGTTCTTGCGAGGCAAAAAACCCGAGTGTTTGTAAGAAGCAAATTCATCATTACGGTGTTTTCAACTTTAAACTGTCGCTTCCAGCTAAAATAAAAGTCCTCTACACTGAAGCCCGGAGACCTATGGATTATACACTCATATTCAGGCCAGAAGATAGATTAGTTTCTTTTAAACAGATCTTTTAACTTCACACAATGTCAACTGATGGACTGGAAGTGGAGTGGATTACTTGTGAATCATTGTGAGCAGATTCAGTTTGGACTCTCATTCTGACGGCACCCATTCACTGCAGCAGATTCGTTTGTGAGAAAGCGACATAATACTAAATTTCTCGAAATCTCTTTTAAAGAAGAAACAAACTTTTTTTTGAATGAACAATGAAAAAAATTGAACGTTTCACGGTGCCACTATTAGATCTTGTGTGTAACATCACAGAACAGCAGCACTTACCTTCATAGAGCTCAGTGTTATCAATTTTCCCGGGATACGAGGAGGAATTTTGGTCACCGGCATGCACGTACTCTTTCCACTGATCATACCATCTTTTGTCCAACAAATACCTGCAATACAGACACATGAACCCGTCACATTTCAACACTGACCGGTTGTGTCAGTCCAGCATCATTTAATGAGCTTTAGGACAAATCTGTTTAATGTAAACTGCAAAGGGCGCCAGTATCAGACATGGATTAAGACACCAAACATGTGTCATTTGTCTTTAAGGACGAGAAGGAATCGCAGCAGATCTGCCTTTCCTGTCCAAGGAACAAACGCAAACCGAAAGTAACTTTCCCATAACAGTCTGGCACACCTTCCAGAGATGGAAGTGAAACTTAAAACAAGTTAATAACTTAGACACCATAAAAATGGGTCATGCGCACATTTGCTTAATGAAAACGAAAATAAACGAAAGCGTTTAAGGCGGGTAGAGCTGATGATGTCGGAATCTGGTAAGACAGGCAACCTGTCAGATCTTAATGATGCTAAGGAAGCTGTTAACCAGACATTTTGATCTATTAGGCCTGAAAACTGACCCGCATGTTGGTTTCCTTCTTTTATTTGCTATCTGAATCATTTAACTCTCAATCACATTGGCATGGCTGCTACTGAATCTGAAGAAGCCGAAGAGCCTCAAACCGCACAAACTCCAGAGCGTTATCGGTTTTATAGAGTTCTGTCAGTGCTGTATGTGTGTTGTAGTTGTTGTTTATTGAGTGTTTGTTTGTTTGTTAGTAAGGCTGAAGTTTCTCTCACCAGCTGTCTCCGGCCCGTAGCTGCTGCTGGTTCAGGGTGTCGATCTCCCGCCACTGGGTTTCTAGTCCCGGAGGCTCCGTAGCCGAACCGGTGCTGCTGCTCGCAGCCATAATCACTCATAAAATCCGAAAAGCGCCGTTAAAGCCGCATAGACACACCGGAATGTTTTGACGCAGGAAGTAGGAAGCGGTTAGAATGACAACTTCCGCCCTGCGAGAGAGGGGCGGGGCTTTGGCGCTACGACAGAGTGGGCGTGTTTCTGATAGATCTTATTTTGTTAGATCAAATTTGCAAATAAATACACACACACACACACACACACACACACACACACACACACACACACACACACACACACACACATGTATAAACATAAACATTCTAATTACCTTTTTTTCTTATCAGAGAATGGGTTTTAGGATATGCAAGTGACCTAAAGTTTTGTCTGTACGACCATACATTTGGCACAAGATGGCAGTGTTTGACAAAAATAAACAGACACCAGTAACTAAAACCACTTAAATTACCCAGAAATTGGTTGATTTATCGATCAACAAAGGACCTTTTAAAAAAATGTGATAAATCGTGTAGCATAACGTTTTGGTTGTTAGTGTGGTCACTAGCACTGTTCAAACTGCCCTGAGACCTAATATTCTTCATTAAAAACATATAAATACAAGCTGAAAAAGCTACGGTCCCAGAGGATTCAGTGTTTAGAATGTAGTTCTTTTCTTAGACAAAAAAGGATGACTGGACGGATAGCTTTATGGCTTTTTCCTTAATACACTGAAAACATATCATTTCAATTGTTTTTGTTCCATTCCCTGGCGCTAAAAGTTTTTGAACTTCTCCGCGGCCCCTGAATCTTTAGGCTGGCAAATGTGTCATTGTCATAATTCCATATTTCTGAGTGACGGCTGATTGATGTTTGAGCAGCTGATAATTTGGTGGTGAATGTTCACTCCGCGGAGCCTTTCAGTCTCTGTCGCAGCCCTGTGTTTAGACTCCTATTGCACCATCATCAGATGTCATCATTTCTTCACCTCCAGCGCACATGTCTGTCATCTAGGTTTAGCGTTAAGGCGTTCAGACTCTGAATAAACTGTGTTGGCAATGGCCTAATGGTTCCTCTGGTGTCAACAGAGACAAAAACATGTTGTGAAAAAGAAAAAGCTGCACCATCTTTACCAGCCCATTATGTGTTTTTCACCTACATACTGTCACACATGATTTGAGCACTTATGTAAATGGGGACAGAATGATTCTCTTTAATACGCATTAATATTCATACCTAAGTGGTTTGTGCATTGCACGTGGCAATGCAATAGTAGTGCATGCAAAATGTATGAGAACGCGGACCATTATGTGTTAGCATGCTTTATAATAAGCAAACCTTTCTCTAACGTTACGAGGAACGGCTATATTGAGATCTGACTTGATATGCTTTCAAAGGAAGTTCCCCCAAATAATCAAAATCTCCCTTCCGTGCAATGGGAAGCTTTCAAGCTCACATAAAAGCAACATAAAGATGCATGCGATTTGTGCATTAAATCTTATGATTCTGTACATCACTGTAAGCTGTGAGTCTGATTCCTGAATGAATGATTTTGTAAAAATGTGTGCAAATGTGCGATTTGCATATGGATTATCCTTTTGATTTCTATTTAAAAATAGGAGAATATATAAAACGACTTTATGTAAATAATGATACTTTGTTTATTTTGGGGTGCACTACTTGCTTAAACCAGAGAGCCTCTGATTTTGCATATATAAAAAACACATTATGAATTCTTAAAACAATGATATGAACAAAGAAAACATCTGGCCTTGATGTTATTAAAACATTTATTTTGTTCTCAGGCATGCGTGGAAAGCACACACGACCATATATATATATTTTAGATATCTATTTTCTCTGTATCCAACGTCTTTCAGTAGGGCTTTATTGAATGGTTTTTGAGAACAGAAACACTGAAATGAGAACGATTCAGAAAAACAATGAGTTTTATTTACAGCACAGCATCCCACTGTTTGTTACTTCATGTAGGAATTATTGTGGCAAAGCATTCCGACCATCAGCAGTCTGTTTAATTACAATTGATCGCTTTGCTCTTTCTATTATCGATTGTACCATTCAACATCAATACCGCTTTTAAATATGACATCTTCATAGACACAGCCAATGTTGTGTTGCATTTACTTAAGCATTATGAACTCAGCAGAATACATACGGACATCCTAAAACACTGATGTAAAAATAGCGAATAGAAAGACATGAACTACATTTCTTTAATGTGATGTGAGCAAAACACAGCAGTCATGTTACTCATGTAACACAGTAAGACTTTTCAGATAGAGTTTCCCATGCATATTGTCGATCAAACACAAAATAACCGCCTCAAGACACAAAATAAAACATCCATTAGCCTTCTGCAGACTCTTCTATTTACAATGTTGAACAAGTTAAACTGTACACTGTTTCTTTAACGTGGCGCTCTGGATGCTGTATTGATATTTCACTGCGTCCTTTCCTACAGGTTTTCTTTATAAAAGCACCAACATGTCTTTGGCCAAGGAGATCAATCATCAGTAATAAATAAATACATTTCCAAAAATAAAAATAAATAAATAAATAGAAGAGCTAATTAATAACACCTAGTTAGAATCGTTTAAATAAATAGATATAAGATGCACAAAGCTATCAAATACACAACTGGCTCAAAATAGTGTCTACTTCATGTTTTGAGCTTACGATCTAAAATAAAATTGTGCATTATGAGCTGACGAAGCAGTGACTTTGCCGTACGGTTAAAAGTGAGGAGAGTTTTTCTTCAGCGTCAGTCAGGATCTGTAATGTTTCATACGTTTTTACTTGGTTAGTGCGTGCATGTCCAAAGTTTGCCTCATGCTAAAACTTCAATACGATAACCACACGAAACCTTTCTGAGATAAAAATGGGACAAAAAAAGAGATTTTTCCAAATTGCATTGTGCGATCCGCAAAAATCCTCTGGATGAGAAAAGGCTTTTGGGCACATTCTATCTATGAAGCATTTCAAGTGTTCGACAAAGATGCTCAATACAGTATTTTCTGTTCGCAGTGTTAGCAGTTTGTGCTTCACAGTCAGTAACATCGACTTTATTAACATCCTCACCTGGCATCACAAAATACAACACAGCAAAACTCCCCCTTTGACTCTGTTCCTCTGTGATTTGAGATCCACACAGCTGTTCCAGGGGTCACCTGTAAGTACAAAGAAAGATCTGTGAATATGAGAAACTCAGCAACACTCAGCAAAAAAGTAGGTTGCTACTTCATGTGAGTTTTAAAGGGGTGCTGCAAAGAGTGTACATCAAAGTACAGACAAACTGTCTGCGAGAAAACATAAAATAGCCCCAAACCAACCAGCGAAGATTGCCTGGTGAGCATGATTCAGTTAACCTCAGCTGGAAGACTCTCTAACTACTACAGAAGAGAATCTTTCACCAAGGCTGCATTCATGTTACGTTGTTTGCGTGCCACACGATCTAGATATATAAACAAAATGAAGATAGATAGATAGATAGATAGATAGAGATAGACAGATATAGATAGATAGATAGATAGATAGATAGATAGATAGATAGATAGATAGATAGATAGATAGATAGATAGACAGATAAAGATAGATAGATCGATAGATAGATAGATAGATAGATAGATAGATAGATAGATAGATAGATAGATAGATATAGATAGATAGACAGATATAGATAGATAGATAGATAGACAGATACAGATAGATAGATAGATAGATAGATAGATAGATAGATAGATAGATAGATAGATAGATAGACAGATATAGATAGATAGATAGATAGATAGATAGATAGATAGATAGATAGATAGATAGATAGATAGATAAAATGAAGGAATGATAGATAAAATGAATGAATGAATGAATAATAGATAGATAGATACAAATGGTAACAAGCAAACAAACAGTAGTAGATAGATAGAACAAAAGAACGAACAACAAATGAATGAACGAATGAACAAGCAAATAACAGATAGATAGATAGATAAAATAAAGGAACTATATATATATATATATATATATATATATATATATATATATATATATATATATATATATATATATATATATATATATATATATATATATAAAATAGTTTATTTGTATAGCACATCTCATACACATAAACACTAATAAAAATAAATGAAATAGAATAGATAGAATAGAATCTATCTATAGATAGATAGAGCACAAAAGGTCAAGTAACAAATAAAATGTTGTATGACAAAGTGAAAGTGGAATGGCTTCTGGACATGAAAGTGTGACTTGCTGACATGTTGTTTATCTCTGTTAACAACTTCCTCTTGTAAGCAACACCCACGGATGTCAGATCGGGAGAGAAAGCAAGATGTGCCATCACATCTAGTGTGTCTCCTCTGAATAGATCCGTGCTGTTTTTGTATCACGCTGCTGAATGCTCCTTTGACAAAACACACACTTGAATGCTTCTTGCGGTAAATGTGGGTTTTTTTTTTTATTACTAAAGTCCTGAAGGGTTTCGGACGCATTTCCCAAGAACGCAGTATTTTCTAGTAAATACAGTCTTCTCACGGCTGCATCAATAGATCGCGGTTATAATAGGCATTTTTGATAGCAGTGTGGGAATACTAGCAAAATTGTGCTTCAGGCAGATGACGTATGTACGACGTACTGTTATACCACTCTTTGCAATCATAGTAGGATAATGCTGGTGTGTCATTGCAAATCTCACATTCAGTGCTGGAGTTTTGTTTGTGGTTGGCACTGCGTTGCTATATGGTTGCTAAAATGTTCCAGCTGCTTTTTAGAGGCTTTTTTTTCAAGCACCTCTAAATATGGTTCACATATCTTCTTAAATGGAAGACCATGTGATTTATTTTGTCCAGTTTATCATTAATTAAGCAATTTTTATTCTCATAATTTGGTGTGGGACAAGTTAATTGTAAAAGATTAAGGCTTGTAGTTTGTTTAAAACCTCAGGTAAACATATTTAATAGATGTCATTATACTTTCCCGGTTGAATAATAACACATCTGAAATGCTGTTTACATTTGCAAATAATCTTTTTAAATATGCAATAATTTGCTTACATTTTTAACAACAGAAATCTGGACAATAGGTTAGATTAGATAAGTTATAGTTTAAAGTTTTCACAGAAGGGATTTTGAATACCTTGTTTTATGAATCAATAAATTAAAAGAAAATACTGTCAAGACGCAGAAAAAGAAGCATTTTCACCATGTTTTTAGGTAGAAAAGTTTTTTTTTTTCATTTACTTGAAATTATATAGGATTTGATTGTATTTTATTATTTTTTATTTTATTTTGTATTATCTGTTTTTTTTTATTATGAAATGAACAAAAGCAAAACAGGCCTCTAACACAAGCATGCTCTATTCTACTCTTTACAGAGAGAACTTTTCATTTTCCGCCAGTCTTAGTACACGATGTAACTAAAAAAGAGTCAAGTTTTAAACAGGAAAAATATCGAAACACTTTTGCTCATTTTTGAACACGATGCTACCGGTCTAATTGGATTCAATGATCTATGCTAAGCTATGCTAAAAGTGCCAGACCCAGAGTTCGCCTGAATAGATTTCAAAGCGGTAAAACTCAACGTATTAACTCTGGGGGAGTCGGAGAATGAGCCCATTTCCACAAAAAGAGTGGAGTGTTCCTTTAACACTTTAGGTAGCTTTAGGGTTGGGTTTGTTGTAGGCAATATTTCCAACATGATAGAGCATCAGCTTTAGATATTTGATTTCTGACCCATCGCAATATGTAACCGAAGCAATATAACAAAAACACAGCAATGCTTACCTATGTCAACGTAATAGAAATGTACCACGGTCATGTAATGAACCTGCGTTTAGCGCCACTCAGTGAACATTTCTCTTTGAAACTGGCGAAAAGGGAGTTACATATTTTTTTGAGACGAGGTTGACGAATGAATTCTTACTAGTCTAAAAGCTCAAAACCGACCAGTACACGACTTGTTCAGTATTGAACAAACTGGTAACAGTTTATGAAAACAACAGAAGACACGAGAGACTGTCCGTGTCTATACAATGAGGACAGATGCCTTTTTGTCCGGAGTGATTTGCCCTGTAATGACATGAGAAAATGTCTGTCTGCAATAGCCAGGGGTAAAATCCCTTGTTTAAGGCCACAGAAGCGATTGTCCAAGTGTGAGAGCATGCTAACGCTCTTCTTCCGCAGCTAACAGCACACAGATCACTGCTTATGACTGTCAATCAACTGTCAAGATGAAGATTTGCGCTAGCGATTGTTTCTGAAAAGCACTATAGTGCGCTTTGTGGTCAGCAAAGTTACAAATCTGCTCTTGTGCTGCAAAAGAAACAGCATTACATCTAAGCAGCTTTAAATGCAAACAGTATCTAATATTAGAGCTCTGTGAAGCTGCATGTGCATAATCTAATATGATTACACCAGATTCACCACAGCTGAAAGATTTGGAGTCGATTATTATTACGGTTTTTAAGGAAATTAATGTTTTTATTCAGCAAGTATGCATTAAATTGATCAAACGTGATCATCAAGACATTTATAACAGTAGAAAAGATTTAGATTTCAAATAAATATTTTGAATGTTGCACTCATCAAATATTG
Source organism: Puntigrus tetrazona (assembly GCF_018831695.1). Classification (NCBI taxonomy): domain Eukaryota; kingdom Metazoa; phylum Chordata; class Actinopteri; order Cypriniformes; family Cyprinidae; genus Puntigrus; species Puntigrus tetrazona. The sequence goes on along the minus strand of NC_056706.1, from coordinate 4,285,987 downwards.
CAAAAAAATGTTTCCACAAATAATGGAATAATAGCAGCTGGAAATTCAGCTTATATTACAGTAGAAAACGTATTTTAAATGTTATTATTTCACAGTATTACAGTTTTTACTGTATTTTTGATCAAATAAATGCAGCCTTGGTGAGCAGAAAAAAACTAAAGAAATGCATGAATGTTAAAGAAACAAAAAAAGTCACTGATTATATTAAAAAATCTGTTATTATATATTATATAAATATATATAAAATATTATAAATTATATTAGCTCTATATCTCAGTAACTACAAGGTCAAAGAAGAGGACCACTGCACTAAAAATATATGACAGAATCATTAAGCATTTGTCTCATTAATAAATGTATATATAGCATTAGTTTTATTAATAAACACGTGTATATAATAATCACATTCAATGCACTTCTGTCCACACGCCTTTCGTAATTCATTTTCTGCTTCCAGTTTCTTCGCTTGCGCACCCAAATATTGTTGCAGCGTGGAGAAATATCCATATCAACAAGCATCATTTCAAGGATTTCGTGCAGGCTTACTGATTTTTTGCTTCCAAAAGCTCAGTAATATGGAAGTAATGAGATGTGCTGCTTCAAACTGCATGCGTTGAGGAAGCAAGTGTGTGCAGCAGAGATAGAGAACAAGTGGAAAATAAACCCAAAAGCATTTCACTGCAATTTAAAAGAGGAAGAGAGAGACGGAGATGTTATGGATATCAAAATGTGAGGGGGCACTCAATACAACTCACGTAAAAGGATTCGGGGCACCTTAAATATTGAATTTAAAGCATTGAGTTCCCTAACAATCCCATCTTGGAAGCTTTGAGGACAGTTTATTGCAATGAAATATATTACTGAGCAGTATTTCTCAGCATATCTATCCCCTGCCGTAAGTCATTCGAGGGCATAAAAGTTCACAAGAGCAAGTTACTGCAAGACGTTTTCTCTTTTCAGCAAATATGACTTTACAGCAGAAACTAAATACATAACGCTAGGGTGTTGTGGGGTTGTTGCCAGGGCTTTGCTATTACTACAGTGTTCTGAACGTTTAAGTGCATTGTTATGCAGTTTATTGGTCGTTATGGGTGCTAGACGGCTGCTGGTGTGATCGGGCAAGTCGCTACCATTGTAGTCTCCTTCAATAGACTTCATAGTGAATTTGACACGGACGAAAAGGATGGCCTTAACAATGGTACACACTGCATTAAGGTTCTATATTGCATCATTTTTACAACTTTAAAACCGTTTATGGAGATTCTGTCCTAATTCTGTACTAATTAGTATGTACTAATTAGTATGGACACGGTCAGCGTCGTCGTCTGGATGAACATCTACATCGAACGAGCACAGGAAATGAAAGGAAGGTCAAGAGATGCAGGTCAAATGTCCATCACAATCAGTTCAGGTCAACAAGGAAACGTTACAGGGAAATAGTGATGCTAGATCCTGTGATAAAATAAACACGGCAAATAATATTGCTTTAAATAGTTCAGTTTTCGTTAGTTGTTTTATCTCTTGACTTTTCTTCAGAAAAAAAGGCAATAGACTCTGTTGAACACACTGTACTTCTAGCCCTCACAGCTTTGTTTTATATTTCTGTCAATAATTCAATAAGGCTATAGGTTTAAATATCATATAAAATATTCTTTACCTATTTTGTCATTTTAAATGTAATCACTTAATGTAATGTAGGGTAATTTGCAAGGTTATTGGTAAATACAACTAAACCAAACATTGCTATTTTTTCTATTTTAGAGCTTTTGTTTAATTAACTGAAATGTATTTTCCATATATATATATATATATATATATATATATATATATATATATATATATATATATATATATATATATATATGTGGTTTAGCGTGAAGGAGCACTCCATGAGAATATAAGGTTAACCATACACATAAGTTTATAAGTTTAATCATACACATATACAGGATTAGTACCTTGTGCAGGTAGGCAGACAGGCAGATAAACTAGCAGATAAACAGTAAAACATAGACGAGATCGGACAAACAGAACTGAAACAACAGGACTTATATATACAACGTAAATACTTAAACAAGACACAGCTGAACACGATACGACAATTAACTAAAAGTAGGTCACACAGAACACATGGTACACGACAAAAACAACAACAAAAAGGAGTCCATATATATATACACTAACTGGACAAAATAAAAGCTAAAACTAAAAGTGAGATAAAAATAAATGTATTAAAATCTAATCACTCATAATAATAAAACAAAAAGGATCTACCATTTAGGGTTAGTAACATACATAACTAATATTATTACTAACTTAACAACTAAAACTAATTTTATTAAAACATTTTTGTTAATTACATAAATCTGAAATAAACAAAAATATTAAAATGAGCTTTTTCTTGTCAGCTTTTGTGTTTTATTTTGTTTAACCTGAAGAACTAATATAATTAATAATATGATTATAAAAACATAATAAATAAATAATACAATTTAAAAATAAATACTTTATAGGAAAGGGCATTACAAAATTGCTATAAATGTAACAAAAATTGAAAGTGTAAACACATGAGCTAATTCAAAATATTAACTTAAGTTAAAAAACTATTAACTTAAACCTATAATAGTTCATAAAAATACGGAAATAACACTCAATCAATCGTATAACCTTTTTGGAAGTGATGGGAGGCTTTTTTAAGTGTAATTTTGACGGGTTGATTTATTTGTAGCACTCTCCCAGATTTTAATGGTGTCTCAGGAGATTCGGAACAGACTCCTTGCACTTTTCCAGGGGTCTGAGAATGGCTTTTACCTGCTACTGCGTCCTGTCTGGCTCGATCTTGGTCTCTCCGTTCTGCTTGTCATTGATGGATTTCTGTGAGAGGCGTGAGGACATGGTGGCGGCTTGAACCACAGCCTTGAAGCTGCGCTTGCGCTTCTGCACGTTCTGCTCCGGGTGGAAGATGATGACGTAGACTTTCGGGATGTAGAGCATCCCCAGAGACACCGAGGCACTCAGACTCATGGACACGGTCAGCGTCGTCGTCTGGATGAACATCTACATCGAACGAGCACAGGAAATGAAAGGAAGGTCAAGAGATGCAGGTCAAATGTCCATCACAATCAGTTCAGATCAACAAGGAAACGTTACAGGGAAAAGGGATGCTAGATCCTGTGATAAAATAAACACGGCAAATAATATTGCTTTAAATAGTTCCGTTTTCGTTAGCTGTTTTATCTCTTGACTTTTCTTCAGAAAAAAAGATCCCTGTAATCAGAGCTTCAACGGTATCTCAACTAAAACTTAAATTTACGCACACACACACACACACACAATTTAAGTTTTTATCATATATATATATATATTATATGCTAATAATTATCAACTTAATTGATAAACACTTTACATTTAAGGTTTCATTTATTTAGTTTTAATTACCATTACTAAACTATTTTAATTTAAATGAACTAACAATGAAAAGTATTAATGAATTAGCTTGAGCTAAAAAGGAAAAGTTATGCCTTTATAAATTTTTTTTTTGGGAAATATTATTACTATTTACAGTAATTGTGTGCTGTTCAGATATACTTTAAAATGTAATTTATTTCTGTGATGCAAAACAGAATTTTCAGCATCATTACTGTCAATGTCACATGATCCTTCATAAATATATTTTTCTAATTATTAATGTTAAAAGCTATTTGAGCTGCATAATATTTTTGCAGATTCAAGTGAATAAAAAAATATTTCGAAAACCTTCGAAAAGTGACTCCTTGCTGAAAAAAAATATATATTTAATTCAGAAAAAATCTTGCTAACCCCAAACTTTTAAAAAGTATGACATTAATAGCATTCACATTAATTTTACAGCTATCAACTATACACACATCAAACGCGATGCTTAAATGAAACAGCTCCTAAAGAAATTAAAAATATTAACTAGACAAAATAAAAGCTAAAACTAAAACTAAAAGTGAGATTTAAAAAATTTCAACGGATTTTCCTTGGCAAATATTCTGTTTTATTTTAATTAATAATAAAAATAAAATAATAAAAATATTTTAACTGAATAAAACTTACAATTAAATATTTAATATAAAAAAAAATTAGAAACGACATTACAAAATTGCTAAAAGCGTAACTAAAATTAAAAGTATAAACACATGAGCTAATTCAAAATATTAACTTATAGTCTATTAACTTAAACCTATAACAGTATATAAAAATATTGTAATTGTATGTATTAATAGCATCTGCATTCATTTTAGCGTTCTCACTTTGTGTCAACTATCATTTTGTTTTCCTAAAACGAACAGAAGACTCATCGAACGCGATGCTTAAATGAAACACCTCCTAAAGCCTCCTGAGCAACCTTTTAGCAATGAAATCCTCCTTTGGACAGGCCACGGTTATGTATCAAAATAAACATTCACAATGTGTATCATACGTGGCTGCCAAGGCAAATAAAAGAGCACCTGCCCACCCAAGAGCACTCACCAGGAAACGGCACATACAGTGGGAAGATACCTGGCTCGTTTAATCTATGCAGCAATAACTAATGCTCTAATTCCTAATTCCCGCTGACGAGGCTTCTGGCTTTATTAAGATGGGTAGACATTGTCTTTCAGGCTCCAAAACACTCCCGTTATCAACCTCCTCCCACAGTCAAACCTCCGGAACCTCATTGGTGGGCGGAAGAGCCTTTGTCTCTGTGTCATGGTGTGTCTTTGGGAGATAAAGGGGAGAAATGAAATGTTGTTTTTTTTTTCTCATCTCATCCCTTTCCATGTCTGCCATATCAAAGGCCTCTTCAAAAAAGAAACTGTGAGCAATACAACTTGGACTTGTTATCGTGAGCCTGGCAGGTTGTTGCTTACTTCAATGCCTTCATATTGAAATGACTTCATTTCACATAATTTTCTACTTAAGGACTTAAACGGCGACTAAGCTCCGCTCTTTTGTTGATGGATTGGAGCAGAACTGTGAGAACGCATTGTGGTGGAAATACGGGAAGTTGTTTCACAGAAAGATGGTGTTGCGTGGCTATATATTGTGTTTTGAAGATGTGTAGTATTGCACTCTGACTTATTGTGAATGTAGGAGAAAAGCATTAATAGCCCAAAATGTCTCGCTGTCAGAGAATACGGCTTTCGTTACGGTTTTTTTCAGTGACGCAGAAGCAGCTACCGACACCTGCACGTGATGATGAAGACACTTCCATGAAAACAGATTTTGCAACACATTTTGTATTGTGTAAAAGAGGATGTTAAATGAGGAAAAAACGAGTGGGATAGTGGAGAAAACTCAAAATCAAAAAGGTATTTTTGCAGCGATGCCATAGAAGAATCGTTTGAGGTTCTCCCAAAGAACCTTTTTTCTTAGTGTACAAAACATTTGAACGATTTCCAACTATAAAGAACCTTTGTTGAATAAAAGATTTTCCTTATGGAACCATCAATGATAGTGTGCTGCGTTCCTAAAACACCCCTGAAATCACTTCTGAGGAGGCTTTTTATGTTAGCTTATGTTGAATGAGGTCAAGTTCAACCTCACGTTTTCACTCTTGATTTGTTCAAACTTACCATATCATGTTCGGTTACAAGTCGAACCTGGCAAGATGTGTTAGTATGAAACGTTTGAATATGTGCACGTGGAAATGAGATTTGAGCACTGTGGTGAGAACTTGTATTTCAGTTAATAATATATTATTTATAATTATTAATATAGCTATTAAGCTATTATTAATAACGCTATTATTATAATTATTATTTCAGAATATGTATAATATAGTGTATGAGTCTGTTTTATAGTGAATGTTAGTTACTTTATACACTACTGTATATATATATATATATATATATATATATATATATATTCCTTTAGTAATATTTCTTATTATTATCAGTGTTGAAAACTGTGACAATGTTTTTTTTTCAGGATTCCTTGATGAACAGAACTTCGAATGAACAGAATTTATTTGAAATAGTAATCTTTTGGGGAAAAACATTTTTTACTGTCACTTTTCAATAGAATGCATCCTTGCTGAATAAAATTTCTTTCAAACAAAACTCCAAAAATAATAACAATGATGGATTGGAACTGCATGATGCGAGTTAATGCTCTGTTTTTCGGGGTGAACTACTTGTTTATCAACATTAGCAACGAATCCCATTATAACACACTTCCCACCTTCTCAGTGGACTGCGCTGTGCCAAAGAAAATAGGCACGAATGCCAGCCAGACGATGCAGGTGGTGTACATGGTGAAGCCGATGGGCTTAGCTTCGTTGAAGGTCTCAGGAACGCCTCGGCTCTTGACCGCATACACAGTGCACGTGACCATGAGCACGATACTGTAGCTCAGGCAACAGATGAGCGACAAATCAGACATGTCACACTTTAGGATGCCACGCGCCAACTCTGGATTGGGCGGCCGCTGCTCCTCGTAGTCCACGATGGTGTGTGGCGGCATCACACCGAACCAGATGAAAACACCCACAACCTGCCAAGAGACGGGAGGGAAAAAAAGATGATCATTAACGGGGAGACTGAGTCAGTCAGAAAGGCAGACTCATTTGTCAAGAGCTGCTGTTTGATTGACGTAGAATAAAGTGTAAAAGAAGCGGTGTTTTAGCCAGTCTACGGCAGACAAGACTTTGCACAAGATTACTGGTTAAAATAGGCCTGCTATCAGCCTGATTGCTCTTAATGATGGGTTTTAAACTGCTTTTTTAAAGACACAAAAGAAACTATAAGATCCTTTCCTCGCTTTGTAATAACGTGACCAGATTTCTAAAGCTAAAAAAGGGGATATGTCTAGTTCGGCTGAAATGTAGCACTTACGTTCCCAAAGTTTTTCATTCTGAATTAAGACGTTTTGTGTATTTTGGCCATTATAAATGTAGATCGTCAGACATAAAATACAATGCACACTTTATAATATGCCGTTACATAACTTCTCAAAGGTTTGGGGTTAATCTTTTTTGAAAGAAGTAAATCATTTAACTCAAAAATGGACGCATTAAATTGCTCAAATGTTATATGTTTATAATGTTACAAAAGATTTCTATTTTAAATGAATGCTTTCTATTAATCCAAAAATATGTATCATGTATCATATGTATGTATCTTTACCCTCTTTATTTAAAAATTAAAAAATGAAATGGAGTAGCATTTCTAAAACTACATTTTACAAAATCTATCACACAAGTTTCCGTTTTACATTTAGCTCTGTTTACGGCCCGCCATCTGAATCCACGTTTCTTTAAATGCTAATGAGACTGTTTATTTAAGCTCCATTTTGCGCTGAACTTGCTAACTAGCACATGCTACGAAAGGCGATTTCCAAAGATTCATAAAAACCCTTCCACTTGCTTCTTCTGTAGATAAAGCTGAATGATTCGCGTGAACGAAAGTTTCAAGTTTCAAAACGAAACTAACATTAGTTTCGCAGCTCAGATGTGAGGAATAAATGACATATTATCATTATTATATCCAACAATGAAACACTTCAGTCACTTAATTGGAGACATCTTTCACTAGAGTCGACACAATGGACATGACGCAATTCAAACGCAATATTTTGAGTTACATGCACTTAAATTGTTTAATCTAATGTGCTATTCCGCATCTAGCAGCCTGTTATGCCAAGCCAGCAGAGGGAGCTCTTACCCCGGCATGAACTATGATCGCGTCCTCTGCTACTACTTCCTGTTTGGACACTATAAATTCTGAAGCAGGCCTTTCGCTGGCACATAGCGTTATAGTTAGCCTAAGCCTTGGTTGTTTATGCATTGTTTCTCGTTTGACGTCCTGCGGTTTCGCCTGACTTTGGTTTTTTGATGGTTTGCTGCCTGACCTCTGCCTGTTTTAGGTTTTTGTTGTTACTTTGCCTCTGATATTTTTGCTGTGTTGTTGATGTCTGCCTGCTTTGGCCACGCCTTTGTCGAATAAAAGCCTGCGAATGGATCCGCATGCCTCAGACCCTTCATTCGTGACAGTTAGCGACATGTTCATTTTAGAAGCTGTTCTTTTTTTTTTTTTTTTTTTTTTGATAATTGTATTATCATAAAACATCTCCCCCCGAGTTCTAATAAAGATGAAATCATCCATAGGTGAAGTCATTGTGCTACGGGTTCATGAGGAATGCACAGATTCATAAACTTCCAATGTGAAACTTGTTACTTAACATTTCTAATGTCCCAGGGATTTTGTCACATGCTTAATATACCTCTTAAAGTAGTACATAATAAATAAAATCGCCAAGTGAGTTGACCCATTCGGATATCATGTTATAATCGTATTACTTATCTATATTATGTTATGCGTATTGTTCCTGGAGATTCCCCAAGACCGATCTAAATTATCCAAATAGAAATGTGTTACCCATTCTCAACTGAAGTAGCATTGCTCAAAAAAAGTTGGCGAATTTGCTTAAAAAGTCTCCCAGTGTGTCATCAGCCTGAGGGGTTTTTAAAACAGGGTTATAAAAAGCACTTTTTATCATTATAGGATGGATGTGTACACACACTTCCAACACACATTTACGTCCACGCAACTTGTCAAATGAATTTTGTATCCGATGACCCCTTCAAGCACCAAATAAATCACAAACGTTTCAGATGGGATGTCTGCTCGCAGTAAATCATGATATAAGTGCGCAGGATCGCCGGATGAGAGCAGCTGTTTAGAGGCGTGATTTAGAGAGCGTCACTTGCACCTGTTCTCAATGGGAACATTCCGCCTAGGAAGTGACTCATCCCGACTGAAGGTGCTCATCAGGTAACACGCAAAAACTTTCTGAGAAACTTCTGCGGCTGGGAGGAGAAGAGAACAGCAGCCGGGGCGGCCGGCGTGTTGCCGGGGAGACAGATGTTGCTGTCAGAATCGCTCGCCGGAGTTCCGTTCTCCGCTCAGCGTCGGTGACACATCTGCCAACATGCGCTGGAGGAGGTGCCGAGAAATGTCCTGCTGTCAATCACTCTCCTGCAAACGTCCTGTTAATCTCGTCTCCCCCGCGCCTCTGCCGGTGAGTCATGCGCATAATTCGGGGGGCTAAGCTCCAACCACAAAAGCCTCTAAAATATTCTTTAGCAAAAGTTCGAATCAGCAGTTTTTAATCGCCGGAGAGGTGTTTATCGGCAGACACGATGCATATCGACTTTCTTGTCACCTGTAAATTATTTTTTTCCCCCCCTTTTATTGATGTCGAATCTGTTGCTTTTGCACATTAGCGTGTTTGGCACGTTTGCTGGCACAAGCAGAATGAAGCCCAGGCACTCAACATGATGAGGTCTGCAGGCAGCTTATCAGCTTCGGCAGAGTGTACAAACACAGGAGAATCTGCTTGACTGGGAAACAGCTATTGACAAAACCTCAAAATTCAAAGGGGCATGATGAGAATGGAACAACAGCACGGGGGCTTTAGTTTCCATAACCAGTGGCTCTGTGGCGCTCGTGAACCTGTGTTTGGCTGTCCGTGTAGATCGAGACTTGCTAAGGTGCCTGTGAAATCTTTATATGATAATGTTAATGTTTTATTCAATAATTCAATCGTTTGGCCTTCCATTCCTCATCAAAGCTACCATGGCAGTTTTTAATAGATGAATGAAGCAAAACATTAAAGGTGATGTCTGACATTTTTTATCTTAAATACATTTGCTATGCAAAATTAATATGCAGAGACTTTTTAAACAAATCATTAATTCGTTTTTTTAGAAATTAATACGTACAATGTTCAAAAGCCTGGAGGCAGTAAAATTAATACTTTTCATATTTAATTTTGTAATTAATTTTTTTTGTATTATTTTTAATAGCTGTGACATACAATTAAGAAATATTCTAGGTTCTACAGTTCAAAATCACTAATCAAAATTTTAATAATAAGACGGTTACCTTTATCAAATTTCTGAAGGGAATTGATACTTTAATTCAGCAAGACTGCATTAAATTAATTAAAAGTGACAGAAGAATGATTTCTAAAAGATCGTGTGACACTGAAGACTTGAGTTATCTTGCTCATAATTCAGCTTTTCATCACAGAAATAAAGTACATAAATAATTTGAATAAAATACATCCAAATAGAAAACAGTTATTTTGAATATTTCACAATATTACAGTTTTTACTGTATTTTTGATCAAATAAATGCAGCCTTGGTGAGACCGACCCCCGAACGTTTGAACTATAGTGCAAATACTTTTAAACTCAAACAAAAAAAAAAAAAACAGAATTTTTTCCATCCAGCTCAACGACGTAACCAGGGCTGCATTTCCCAAAAGCCTCGTGAGTCTAAGTAGTTTAGAAAAATGACTGTACGTCACCTGCAGGACAATCAGCAGATTGCACCTTTAACTTCATTTAGTTGCAATGTGACTATAGTTAAAGCTTTGATTGTACTTTATTGTACACTTTAGTACTGATTTTTGATTTATGTAAAACTAAATTAAATATTTAAAAAGGGCAGGAAACAAAAATAATAATAAAATTAAATAAAATAAGGGAAATGCACATCTTATTTAAAAGATGAATAAATATGAAAAAATGAATAAAAGCAATATAGGAAATATGCTTCAAAGACTGGGAAAAGACTCTCTACAGATATGCAATCATATATTTATTATTGCTGTCAAGCAGTTATTTACGATTAATCGCATCCAAAATAAAGGCTTTTATTTACATAAAATATGAGTGTGTATTGTGTATATTTATTATGTGTATATATATATATATATATATATATATATATATATATATATATATATATATATATATATACATATATATAAATACAAAACTATACACGCATATATTTAAGAAAAATATGGAATGTTTGTATAAGAAATATATTTATATAGAATATATAATAATTTATAAGTGTATATACTGCACATGTAAATATTTTCAAAATATATAATGTGTGTTTTTATATAAGCATAATAAATAAACACAGAATACATATTATGTAAACAAAACCTTTTATTTTGAATGCGATTAATCACGATTAATCGTTTGACAGCACTAATTATTATTGTTTATTACGTCTCTGGGCACCAACTATGAGTATTATTATTATTTTTGTTTATTATATTATATTATATTATATTATATTATAGAGCTGTCTGTAATGTAGCATTAGGTTATTTTAATAAACATGTACTACAATTACGAGCCATTCTTTAAATTGACATTTTAACACTTATGACCAAGGTATAGCAACTCCTAAACACGGCTATTTGCGATTGCGTTAAGTGTGTTAATTTTCGGGAAACACACATGAAACAGTAACAAACATTCGCAAAATGACTTAAGTGCTATGATCAATCATTATCGGGAATGATTTGGGAAGCATAGGATATGGGTTGCACCCTGCAGGAAGCAATACGGCAATTAACACCAATTGACTTCAGGCTTTAACCTCTCATGCTCACCTGTACTGAGATCAGTATGAAGGTGATCATAAGTTGTGATGTGGGGCTGATGAATTTTGGCGGCGTGACGGACTTCTTTCCCTGCTCGAAGATGCGGTAGATCCGGTTGGTCTTCGTAAGCATGGCCGAGTACGTAATGCACATGCCCAGCCCCAGCAGCAGCCGGCGGAAAGCACACACCACCGTCCCCGGCTCAGCGATCATGAGGAAGGTGATGAGGTAGATGAGGAAGATCCCCGTCAGCAGCACGTAGCTGAGCTCGCGGCCCGCGGCCCTCACGATGGGGGTGTCGTTGAAGCGGATGAAGGTGATGATGACGGACAGCGTGGCCAGGATGCCGAGGATGGCGAGGAACAGAGGGATCACGGCCCAGGGCGAATGCCACTCCAGCTTGATGATGGGAGTGGGGCGGCAGGCCGTGCGGTTGGGGGTCGGACGCATGTCGAAAGGGCACATCTCGCAGTTAAACTCGTCAGCTTGGAACTGATAGCCGTCACATAGCTCACAGTGCCAGCAGCACGGGACACCCTTCACCATCTTCTTCCTCTCGCCCGAGCGGCACGGAAAACTGCACACCGAGTCCGGAATCACGCGGGATCCACCGGTCCACTGCATCTCTTCCACCTAAAGAAATACAGACAACATTTACAGACTAGAAAACTAGAAAACAGAAAACAAAAGCCAAACAGATCATACTTGTAAGTTCGAGATATGTTTTGAAACACGCAATGCACCAAAAAGTTTGGGCTTGCATTTATTAGATTAAAAACAATATAGCGAAAAAACTGTTTTCTAGTGAAATATGTTTTAATGTATTTCTTTGATGGTAAAGCAGAATTTTACTCCAGTCTTTAGCGTCACATGAATTGCCTTCAGAAATGATTCTATTAAATTATTTTTAAATTATCAATTTTGAATTCAGTTTGAATTCTGCTTAACATTATTTTTGAAAATTATAATTTTCCCCCTTGATAAATAGGTCATTCAAATAAACAGTATTTATGTGAAATTTATAAATTACATTAATATAATTTAAATGATGCAAAGCTGAATTTTCAGCATCTTTACTTCAGTCTTCAGTGATACATCTCAAGAAACGTTTCTGATAATTATCATTCATATTCATGAAAATTATTTTAGAACTTTCTAAATGTCTTTACTGTCACTTTAAAAAAATCGAATGCATCCATGCTAAATAATCCTACTGCCCCCAAACCTTATAACAGCGGTGCATTAAGACCAAATTAATAGCTTCAACTAGGCTAAACAAGACAGTCATCTTATTACTTATAATTGCTTATAAGTTGTTTAGTGTCCTTGTAACAGTGGTAGAATTGTTAAAAAATATGTTTAATCATTACAAACTATGGAAAAGTGAGAAAAATGTGTCTTTTATGACTCATAACTAATATGATTTAATCCTTCAGATGTGAATGTAATTAATGTTCAATTGAAGTCAACTTACATTGAGTCGCAGGTTATTGGTCCACTGTCCAATGACTCTGTATCCTGGATTGGTAGTGTTGGTCATCTGGTACTGAAAGATGTCATAGCGTCCAGGAGCATCACCGTTTTCATTAAACAGAACAGCAGTGCCAGCACTACCTATAAATCACAGAGGAAACAGGATTCATAGTGCTATCTTACAATAAGAAACATTATTAATGCCATTATTTTCCAAAAACTCCGATCTGTTTTTAATTTCCATCGGCTGAGTTACCAAAAACCACAAAACCATTTTGATTTCTTGTCTTTCAAGATATACTTACAGATAGTAAATTATAGCTAAGAACCGAACTGAACATTTTCCAGTTTTACGAAACCGAGTCGCAATCACTAAAAAATGCTATTTTGTTTAACTACATAAAAACCTTTGTCGGACCAAACACAGCCAAACTCAGTTGTCTGAACAAAGAATTTCATGTTCTTGAAATATTAAGTCTTTTGTGAGTTCCCAGCATGCATTGCAACGTGTAAAAGATTTAGTTACTGTTATAGGATTATTGTTTTGCTGTTTGCTAATTACATTTAAACTTATTTTGTTGTTTTTTCATCATTGTTAGTTATTAGTTGTACTGTGATGTAAAGAGCTTTTTGTGAACCGTTTTTGTAGTTTTGAGGCCTAGGCTATGTTCAATCATGTCTTTTTTCCGAACACCTTAATCTTGCAAGTCGTCTTATAAAGACAATGTTACGTTAGTGACAACTTAAATAAACATCTTCCAATAAACAGAAACAAAAATGTCTTCAAGATAATAAAGCGTATTAGCTGAACAAAACTAGAAACGTCCAACAACTTGGTCCAAAGGAAGTAAACTCAAAAAAGCTGTGCAGTAAGTTTCCTTGAAATTTTAAGTTCAACTTTTAATTTTTTACAGTATGAGAACATCAGCTCTTCAGATGAGCTCGATCACAGCCAGATACATCCTAAAGAGACGTCAGGTTCCAGCTACACCGATCACCTCCTCTTCCTGTCACTCCTTCTTCTCCGCTGAGACTCCGAACAACTTCACTTCGCTCTACACCCATCTGTCATATAGACGCTCCATTCATGCATACTTTATCCTGCTGCATGTCATTACAGGCACCGATATCTGTTTTTAGTCCATGATTAGATTTAAATGGGAAACTAATGCACTACAGACAAACATTTGTCTGTTTCCCTGTGATTGGAAGTGCTTTGAATAAGCGTATGTAGTTCAGTCATTAGAACTCAGCAAGAGCACATCACTGAACCACTGATAACCTGCTCCTATTAGCCCTGGATGGATAAGGATTTGTGTTTTCCTTGTTTGTTCTTTGCTGCAGTGGAGGAAGACGGCTTCATTTGAAATTCTGGGGTGGAAAAAGGACTTATTTTCCATGCGATTTTCTTCTTCGCAATAATGCATATTGCTTGTTCAGCCAATTCCCTCCAGGCGAGCTTTCACCAAATGTTTGCAAGATGACAGTCACTCTTGAGGAAGTGATTTAATGGAAATTTTCTTCATGGGCAGCTTCACAACGCCAGGGAAGAGTTAGATTTATTTACCAGAACTTTGCCATTTTCTTTTCTTTTTTTTATCACACCACACTGAACTACGAGGCCGCAATGGTACTGCGAAGCGCTAAACGTTATAAACACCACGTGAAAAGGCATTCGCTACATATTAAACGTCACTATTTACACATTTACACATTTTAACGGGTCGTGTGATGCTGCTAAAAAGAACATTATTTAAGAAAACATAACTTACTTAAAGGTTGTGAGTCAGGAGCACTAGATTGTCTTCGCAGAGTAAGAATGACCACTTTAACATTATATTGCAAATATTGTTGTAGGGTGAGACTTGATTTTATTAGTCAGGGTTTGATTGGACTGTAAAAAGTAGCTACAATATTAGCGGTTAATAGAAAAAATATTAAGTGATGGAAAATTCATTATTTTATTCAAAAAGTATTTTTCCTTCAGAACACATGCACTTTTGAATTGTAGACTAAATCTTTATTGTTTAAATAGTTTATAATATATAATATGGTAATGTGTAATATTTTATAGTATTTTCCATTGAACTATGCATTAAACTGATTATAACTGATAATATATAAATGATAATATGTTCTGTAAGATTTCAAAAAAATGTTCTTTTAAATAAAATGTAAATATATCAGAATTTTTTTGGTTTTTTATAATAATTATTTTACAATATATTAAAACACAAACCGGTTATTTATTTTTTTAATGTTTCATAATATGCAATCTGAATGTTTATGATATATTTGAATGTAAAAATAACCCTACTATACACTTTATTTATATAGAAATTTTTCATATTTACGTTACCACTTAATCTTTTAGCAGAAACTTTCCAAAATACTTAGACATAGAAAGGCATAGAAAAAAACCTATCATAACATTCTTCATAATAACTACAGTCATACGTCCATGATAACAGAATTCTAAATATTCATGTATCCAAGGGCATGCTCATGTCGATATGCATGATACTTGTGTTCAATCCAAATGAGCCTGTGAGGCAGAACTCTTTATGGGGTTTAGTTTGGACCTTTGAACATCTTTTGGCTTCCAGCCTAATGGCATTTCTGATGCCAGTCAGGTCTCATCTATAGTGATTCTGATTTAGCGTGATGTCGACTCACCATTGAAGTTGACGGAGTGGATGTAGCTAAGCAGCAAACGTCCCTCCACTGGGTCCATCTTATCACAAACGCCCGTGGCTCCCGGGCACAAATCCTGGTGCATGTTGTGCAAAGCATGAGCCATAGCGTAAACCGCATCAATTACAAACTGAACCTTGCCCTCTTGCTCATAATGAGAATCACGACTGATCCGTTCCTCTCCTGAAACGAGAGAGAGAAAGGGTCAACCGAACAAAGTCAGACAGCAAAGTGATGGATGAGAAGGAGAAAGATAAGTAGGACAGAGGACATTTAAGAGCTTTTAAGGTCAGCTGTCATTGCAGCCAAACATCAGTTAACTTGCAAACGGCTATCGGGAGCTCTCACCTGTGCATTTCTTCTTTTCTGGGTCGATCTTGATACCTGGACGTGTCAGTTTGCACCTGAAGTCGTCCTCCCAGAATTCAGCAAACCAGATATTCCTGCGGTTGTTCTCCAGGGAACGAGTGGTGAAGTACTGGTCAAATCCTGATTAAAAAGCAGAAAAACTTGTGGAATCGACTGTAAAAAGAATGTCTTCCGAAGCAGATCGATGGGTTTTTGTAAAAAAAGTGTGACCGGAAATCAGTTATTTAAGTTTTAATTTTAAAACTAGAAATATTTTTGTTACAAAAAACCCATCCGTCTGCTTCAGAGGACATGTGATAACCCCCAAAGGCGTATAAGTTACTTTCATGATGGATATATCTGATCTGAGCTTCAAAATAACGGTTGCTATCCATCAGCATTACCAGGCTTGGAAGAGCCAGGATAAATGTTTAAAAAACTCACACTGTGTTCGCCTGAAAGAAGAAAGTCATATACACCTAGGATGGCTTGGGGTTGAGTAAAAATGCCACAATTAAAATATTTTGGGTGAACTATTCCTTTATGTTGCTGGGGTACATTTGAAGCAATAGCAAAAAATATATTGCATGGATCAATATTATAGTTGTTTTTTCATGACAAAAATCACTGGGATATTAAGTAAAGAAGATATTCCATAAAGATATTTTGTAAATTTCCTACTGTAAATATATTAAAACTTTGATTAGTTATACGCATTGCTATGGACTTTTTTAGACAAGTTTAAAGGTAATTTTCTCAGTATTTAGATTTTTTGCACCTTTATATTCCAGATTTTCTCAGCCAAATATTAACCTATCATAACAAACCAATGTAAAGCTTATTCAGCTTTTAGGTGAGGTATATTTCAGTTTCAAAAAATGTACACTTATGACAGATTTGTGGTCCAGGGTTACATATGTACATTTCGAACCTTCAATTGATGCTCTTTTGGGAAGAATGGTGACGGCACCCTCAGCCACTTCCTCCTGGTCCAGGATCGGAGAGCTCTTGGCACCCCAGCTGTCCGATCCCACAAACTTGAACTGACCGGTCAAATTGGCCTTCCTTGCAGCCTCCAGTACCTGCCTGGACAAGAATCAGCACAACTAAACTATTAAACAGAAGCAAAGTCATTCTAAATAATATCACAGGGGACACACTGTATCTATTGCAATTATGCAGCGTTTTAGTATTTTAAACAGTAATTTGATCCGTTCAGTAATTGCCATTCATGCCTTGTAATCATGTGCCGTAGCACTTTAGATCAATTTATAACAAAGAGAGAAAGAGAGAAATAGAACGGGTGTCAAACAAACCACTGACAACACCTGTAATTTAGTTTTCTGTCTAAAAATGCACATCAGACATTAGAACGTTAACAGTTTTTTCAAATGAAAAGAAAATAAATGGAGTTCACTTGAATACTGTAACAAAAAAAGTAAGTAAAAAGTGGAAAAAGTTAACCATTTTATATACATTTGTTATGAATATAAAAATCATATTGTCATTTGTCTCAGTGGTTAAATAACCATTCAAAAAATGAATTACATAATCTTAAAAAATGTGTAATATTTCCTATTTATTTAACTGGAGAATGACAAACTTCTCAATCTTTTTGCCAGTGAGTTGGGTGCATTTCTTTTTAATATCTATCAACGACCAACTCAAGTGATTGCACAAAAATGTAATTTGTCCATAATACGATATGCACGACCGCATGCATACACAAATGTTAATATAACATATAATTGTATAAAAGAGTCTAAATAGTACCTTCATGAAATTCAAATACAGAATTGTTTTTTTTAGAGTGGCATTTACTAAGTTATGAATTAAGCCGTTGAATGACGCAATCGCTTGCAGCGCTGAAGATGTGGTTGACAATTCACGACAGCTCGTGTTCACGGGAGTGTTTTAATGAGAGGGAAACTTCCTCTGCACAGACATTCTCCACCACATAAGACTGTCAAAAAGCACCCCCAACGAGCCATATGGATTAGAGACAGCGACACCCAAACACAGAGTGGCAAAACGTCGCATGTGAGCGTCAACCGCGATAGCGAAGTATTGTCTGGGAGAGTTTGCTACACTTCTGAATTTGCGAAGTCAAACATGAAAAACATCTAAATGACATTAAGCAATGAGAAAATACAGTGTCCTGAATTTGGTATCTGCTCTAATCATGCATGAAAAGGTCATCTAAGCTCAAGAGATGAATTAATAAAACAGCATCTTTTGAATTTGACAGTATAGCACCTTCTAAGTTAGCATTTCCCAGGCAGCTTTAGCACTTTCCTGGGTTGTCCTAAGTGCAAAGTTGAAACCACAGATGTGATACGTCAAGCTCTCACGGTTATGATTTCAAAATGAAGCAATATTCTGTCTTCCTTCACTGACAGGTAATTAAAAAGCTAGTGGAACGACAGAACACCTGTACACGAACATTACATTGATGTTATAGGATTTAAATGTAAAATAGTTCCTGGAGCATTAAAGGAAAGGTTCACTCGAAAATGAAAATCACAGAAAAATTACTCACCCTAAGGCCATCCAAGATAAAGCGAGTTTCTTCAATGAAACAGATTTGGAGATTTAGATCGGTTGCTCAGCAATGAATCCTATCCTATGATAATCCACACCACTCCAATCCGTCAAATAATGTCTTGTGAAGTGAAAAGCTGTGTGTTTGTCCATAATATTGCCTTGTAGTTTAAAAAAAATCACCTCGTCTGAATCAGGAGATAAACGTGCACAGATCAAGCACCATTTAAATGTGAAAACATTTCTAAACAGACATGTTGGTGGATAACAAGAGACGTATTTTTCCAATGGAGGAAGTGTTATTATGGATTATGGGCAGGTTTAAACCCCTCAATGGTGGATTTATTTATTCAAAAGATTTAGCTTTTCACTTCAGAACATGCTAACTAACGGACTGGAGTGATGCCGATTGCTTGTGGATGTTTTCATCAGTTGTTTGGGCTCTCATTCTGACGGCACCCATTCACTGCAGAGCGTCCGTTGGCAAGTAAGTGATATAATGCTAAATTTCTCAAACATTCTCAAATTTGTGATCAGTGTAATAGACTGGGTTCTTTAAATAACCAATAAATAATAGATTTTCTATTTTCTTTGTGGAATTAAAAAGGTTATTATGTATGATATTTAACGCAATAAAAACACAGCAATAATTACCTATATCAATGTAATAAATACATACATTGAACCTGTGTTTTAGCACCACTCAATGGACATTTTTCTTTCTCAGAGAGGCACGTAAAAACACAGAGGTGTTGCACAGAGGTAAGTATTTTTAGGAGACCAGGGTGTTCTAATTATATGGTCAGATATGGTCTTTTCATTCAACGTCTGTCATAACAGTCTCACAGTTTGAAAAGAACCTTACATTCAAACGAAAACGAACACTCTGTAGCCACCTTCTGAGACCGGTTTCTGCTTGTGTATCAGGACCATGCATTAGCAATGCGTTTGCTAATCACAAACGTCTCTGATCATTTAATTGCGTATGTTTCAGGCCTAACACTGCGGCCATTGTTTCCTCTTCAGGTTCGCTGGTCTGGAGCCAACCCCATTTACATGCAGGAGCATGTGTGATACATTGCATATCAAAAGCGAAGTATCCCATATTGTCTTATCACTACATCAAAGGACCTTCGCTCTAATTGCACATACTTTGCATTCAGTATTTGGTTTTTACAAATCTCCCCTAAATGTCACAAATACTAAAAGTTAGTTCAATCATATCAAATAATCCACATGTGCCCTTGTTACCAGTCAACCATTATCAAATCTGTGACAACATTAGTCTGCTGCACCGCGACAGATGGAACGAACAGTTTGTTCCAGACAGAACCATTAAAAAAAAATATGAAAAAGAGCCACTGTTACACTCCCATTATGCATCTGTTATAGACTAAATTTTCAGATTCTAAATATAAAAATGCAACGTTGCTTGTAAGCACTCATAAAGGAATATTTTGGGTTAAAGACAACATCAAATAAGTGAACATTAAAGCAAAATAAAACACTACTTTAACGCTCTTTAGGATAAGCAAATCATGCATGCTATTTCAGGGAAAAAAACAATATGTCTTCTTAATCTTTTATCAAAATCTGCCTCTGAAACAACTTTTTTCAGCTGAACATAATCGGTTTCTCTCATTTGTTAACGCCTTTCCTCCAACATCTTGTCAAACAGTGAAAATGTACATTAAAAAAGAGTAATGGGTTTGTTAACGTCGCTTCAAGTTGATGTTCCTCGGTTGTAAGACGAATAATAATAATAAATGCACGCGCGAACACGCAATTACAGTTCAATTATAGTACTGTTAGCTGAATGTAACAGTGAAAGCAACCCACTCGAATTTACATGAATTCTTCAGCAAGTACACGTTTTTAAAATCTTTCTTCTAAGAGGGATGCATGTGCATTTGTAATGTGCCTTGGCTAGACCGATAATGCTTTCAGATGCCAGTGAAAGTGTAATCATTTTAGCTTATTTTAACAGTTACATCCAATGTAAAACATGCAAAAACTTGAACTTTCTTAACATGCATTCATCTGTAAAATAAAATACTTAATACTCCATATCAATTTAAATGAAATGAACTGAAATTGAATTAAAGCTACATTCTTAACACGCATTCATGGCCTAAAAGTAAAAAAAACCTCTTAACGATCCTCCTTAAGTTTACAAATGGACTTTAAATACGAGTATTTGTCAATCAATAGCATGCAGCTGATAAAATTAAAGCTGTTTTTAACCCAGAATCCTATAAGGCCTTGCTGATCAAACATACATTAAGCATATCCTTCACTTACTTGATGTCGTCTTCGTGGGCGAAGATGATGACTCCTCGAGCGTTGGGGGTCTCCATTAGTCTCTTAATGATCTTGTCAAACTCTCCTGGTTTGGGTTCTCGTGGGATCTTCATGGACTGAGCGATGCATAGACCTCCTTTGTCACAGAGAGAGAGAGAGAGAGATGGACACCAATGCAGAAATTTTTCTCTTCTAAAATGTGACTCACTTTCTATTTATATTAATGACCGCCATGAATTTCTGGCAGCAGATGGGTACAAATGCATGCAGCTGTCTCTGTCATGCTCCTCTTTGGAACTTTTTGAAATATAGCATATTAATGGAAAGCCCAATCTGGATCGGTCTATATGCTTCGGTGTGTTTTACATCCGTTGTCTAGCAGTGAGCAGAACCCTGCATGGATACTGTACCTGCCTCTCGAGAGATCTGAATGAAGGCGTCTACTCCACTTTCACCGTAGTTCCCTTCCGATGCTAATGTGGAGACATAGTTCCAACCCATCGCCTTCACGATGTCCACCATAGCTTGGGCCTGGTATGAGTCTGGAGGTACCACTCGAGAGAAGAAGTCGTAGCGGTTATTGTCGCTCAGCTCTGGTGCTGTGGAGGCGTAGCTAATCTGAGGGATCTGGAAGGAAAAGGAGAGGAGATACACATGCATTTTTAAAGCCAGTTAGTCAATTTGGCAACCGGCTTGGCTGACATCCCAGGAAAACTGTTTAACTGCAAAAATAAAAAAAAACTAATAAATAATACATGATTTATTAATTACAGTTCTTTTGTTTTGATGGTTTCCAGTAGAAATGTCAAATATAAGAATCCTTGAAACTAAATTAACTCATATGAGAGGATTATAGTACTTTTTAGTTATTATTTGGTAGTTATTTCTTATAAAACTAAATTGAAGCAAATTCTATTTTAGGTCAATTGTATCTTCAAAAAATCTAATTAAATAAGATTTATTTAGATTTTTTAAAATAATAAAAAAAAACTCCAGTGTTCAGTGTTACATGATCCTTTAGAAAATCTTTTTATTATCAAGTTAAAAAATTCTGAAAATAGTGACACGTTGTTTATCAGTATATAATCAAAACTTCTGAAGAAAAGCATCTATTTGTAATCCAAATCTTTTGTAATATTACAAATGTAACTTTCGATCATTTGAATGCCATATTGGTTAAAAAATAGTTAATTTCGTTAAAAATTTATATGAAAATAATTAAATTATTTTTAGATACACTCCATATTATTACAATATACACATAATTGAAGTAGTAAATATTTGCTAAAAATACATTTTAAATGTATTTAATTAAATACATTTGATTCATCTTGTTTTAAGAATGCTTTGATATTTAGCCTGAAAAACAAGGTTTAGAAAATTTGGTCTGAAATTTGTGAATTGTGTCTGAAATTTCCATCTTACACTTGAAAAACATATCAAAGCACCAATAAAATGTTAGAAATACTCCAAAGAGGGTTAGCATGCCACTTTATGCATTAATAGACCACTTAGCTTTGACAACGAAGTGTGGTAGTGAATTATGTGCGCTATTACATCATTTGTCTGGAACAATGCAGATGGCTGCCGTTGGTTTCATCATGATTTGTCGCTTCAAATACGATTCACCCAGTGACTGATAAACCTAGATCGACTCCAGCTTTTTATAGCAGGAGAAGTGGAGCAGAGATGGTGTCTCGTCAACTAAAGCGCAGAAGCAAAGAGAGGTCTCGGCATGTGGGTGAACAGCAGGGGCGTCCTTACAACAGGTAGATGGATGAACCGACCAACCATTTGACAGATTATCCGTGAGGATAAGAGAGGTTTTAGTCAAATTAAGTTAAGCACAGGAGGAGAGATACAGAGATCAGGAGGGGGAGGCAAAAAATTCATTTAACGCTGATTATGTGTGGCGGCCTTCGCCTATGAGAATTTAACCCAGCGTTTCACAATCCAGCACATTTCAGTGTCTAAAAAATCTGACACACCCAATTCAGGTCATGGAGCACTCCACTAATCAACTGACGAAATGAATCAGGTGTGTTAGATAACAGACCTTTATATAATTGACGGTACCATTGTACCATTTCACGTTTCGAATTGATTCACTATTGATTCAGTTGGAAACATTTCAGGTTCATGCCAGGGAAATATTGTTAAATATTATCATCTAAATTCACTTTTTTCTATTTTCGGATATAAATAAAAATATATCTTCTGTGTCAGATCCTTTAGAAACTGTAAAATAAATAAATTGTAATGCTTTACAATAAGGTGTCATTTGTAAATTGAACATGATGAACACTGCACTTATTATATTACTTATTAATCTTTGTTAATGTATGGTAATACAGTTGTTTATTAATGTAAGTTCACTGTGCATTAATTATTATTAACAAACACAACTTGTGATTTTAATAATGCATTACTACATGCTCAAATTAGCCTTAACCAAATGTTGTAGAAGTACTGTTCATTCTTACTTCATATTAACTAATGCATGTTAACCAATGTTGTTAACTAATGTTAATTAATAAACCTTACTGTAATGTGTTACCCAATAAGTAAACTGTAAAAAGAATAGAAAATTCAAAAGAAATTTTGAATGCTTTTTTGTTGCTGAAAGGTGATAAAATAAATGGTGGCTTTTTTGTTTTTAAAACAGATTTCAATAATTAAGACATATATAAATAAATAAGTAATGTATATAACACCTATATTGAAACTTTATTTTAGGGTCTCTTAGTAGCCATTTATTAGTATAAATTAGGCATATCATGTTAATGTCTTCTTCTGCATAACTTTATTATACCTTCCTAATCCTATCCAATACCTAAACAACTGCCTTACTAACTATTAATTAGCAGCAAATAAAACATTTATTGATGGAAATGTCGTAGTTAATAGTAAAAAAGTGAATAAGGGTGTTACCCAAATATATATAAAAACTTTTTGCTTATTTAATTAAAATATTGTTATTTTTATCAAAACACATATTTATTTAACTTCGGTTTAAGAATAACTTTCATAGTGAGAAAATACATAAGCCATACAATAACGTACAAAAACAGTGAAGTTTGACTTTGGAAACTAGTTCTCTCCTTAAATATGAACTGGGCAAGCAACAGATGAGTTAATCCCCACAAATGAGTTAATCCCAATTTCACAAAAAGCTTATGGACATAATTATAAGTCAGACACTGAAGTGAGCTGATGTTTTTGTCACTGCTCTGAGGAAAATGTCATTCACTTGTTTTAGCAATGTACCCACACAGAGAAAAGATTTTTTAACCATCGTCTGATCTCATTTTGTCTCCATCTGAATCAAATGAATCATGTTTCTCGCTCCGAAGTTCTTATTTAAATCAAATGATTCGCAAACGCACTCCAAAATTCCAGTCTGAATCAAATCATTCACAAACCCGCTCCAAAATTCCGATCTGAATCAAATGATTCACAAACCCACTCCAAAATTCCAATCTGAATCAAATGATTCCCAAACCCGCTCCAAAATTCCGATCTGAATCAAATGATTCACAAACCCACTCCAAAATTCCAATCTGAATCAAATGATTCCCAAACCCGCTCCAAAATTCCGATCTGAATCAAATGATTCACAAACCCACTCCAAAATTCCAATCTGAATCAAATGATTCACAAACCCGCTCCAAAATTCCGATCTGAATCAAATGATTCACAAACCCACTCCAAAATTCCAATCTGAATCAAATGATTCACAAACCCGCTCCAAAATTCCGATCTGAATCAAATGATTCACAAACCCACTCCAAAATTCCGATCTGAATCAAAATTCTGATCTGAATCAGTGCTCTGTATTCACAGCTTTTGCGTTAGAGGCAGTACAGGTTTCTACTGGTTACAAAATATTTTTATTTGCTGGGGTGGTAATATTTTATATTAATAGGGAAATTTTTTTTGCCTATGTCAAGATGAAAAGTAAAATAGGCCCTGTGTTGCATAATATCAGATGTGGCCAATATTACATCAACAGTGGTTACATGCAGTGTAAAAAATGAAAGGAAACTTGCTGCTCAGCTTTTTTGAGTTTACCCAACTTTGTCACTGTCACTGAGTAAAGTCCCATGGCTTTTTTTTGTTCAGCTAACACACTTTATTATTTTGAATGTTGATGTAATTATTATTATTGTTATTATTATTTTTAATTTATGGAACATGTTTTTCTTTATTTTTACAAGTGACAGACACTAATGGATAAATTAGCAATTTGTTTACATATTACAAGACTTAGACATCCAGAAAAAAAGATATAAGTGGTTGAACATAGTCTAGGCCTCAAAACCAGACACACTAACCTTAAAAAAACAGTGGCAATCAACAAATGTTAAAAAGTGCAACAAATAACTAACAATAATAACAAAATTTAAATAAAATTAGCAAATCAGTAATACTATAACAGTAACTGCATAATTGCATGAACTGCAATGCATTCTGGGTACTCACAAAGCCTGAACGTTTCAACAACGTGCAATTGTTTGTTCAGACAACTGCGACTAGTTGAGACGACATTTGGGTTAGGGTTAGGCCTCATAATAATATTTTTTTACCATTTGAGACTATAAACTGGAAAATATGCAGTCGCATTTTTTACAGTGTACATATTAAATTGTTTGATCAACTATGCAAGAGATAATTCAATAGTCTACGGATGAACGGACTTGCCTCCAAGCATACTAAACTCTACACCAAAGCTACTGTACGACTTTCATCAGCCTCGGAATATAGTGCATGAGGGCAATTAACACAGGTTTGGAAAGATAGGAGGATGATTAAATAACGAAATAGCAGAAGCATCAGATTCTGTCCTGATTCTCAGAATTAATAGTGTAAAATTGTGGTAAGTTTCACTGCACCCCGGTTTTGGGAGAGATGATTCTCCAGCTGGACAGGACACTGGCTCAGACAGAGCTATTTAATATTCTGCACTAGTTCATCATGACTCCATAACAGGACTCTTCAGCACCTCTCTGCACGATCCAAATCCAACCTTTTAATCACAGTAATGGCTCCTGTCTGCCCCTGATCTGTGTCCACGCACCTCACTAAAGCCCTAATTTCTGTTACGTGCATGAAGTATATGTGTATGTTTGTATTTATAGGTGAATGCCTACATAAAACTCCTAGATATGTTCTGCGCCTAAATGTCAAGAATACCCCCATAAAGCAATACCACGTTTAATATGCCATGTTTTAGTTATTAATTAAAACGAAATGGAAATAAAAGACTTCTGATTAGGTGTTCTGCTGCTTAGATGTTTTTTTTGTTGAAAAAAACCAAACATAATCTCATATACCTCCTCAAATTTCAGTAGATATCTTGCTCGGAATGGCCAAAATAACAAAATCAGCATTCGCAAAGTCAGAGATAGCAATATTAAGTGTTTTCCCAGCAAATTCTTCCAAGAAAAAATGATCTGAGCTGCACTCCACATTCGGTTTATAGCTCTGTACTCTCACTATAATCAGCAGTTGAATGAGAACCATCTGAAACGTTACATTTATTCATTTAGCAGATGCTTTTATCCAAAGTGACATGCAAATGAGGAACATCACAAGCTATGTTTTCATAAGAGCAAATAATATTCGTAGTGCCGAATGCCAAGTTTGAAGTATTAACTGGACTAGTTAAATTACAAGCTACAAGAAACACAGCAGACACTTCGAAGAAACATAAATAAGAACACTAATAAGTTTGCAGAGCGGTGAAAGTGCAACCTCTGAGCAATAAAACTGTCCTCAGGGAGCTGATCTCTTGTCTGTCTTTTTCTACAACAACAAATCAATCCATCACGTTGTCGCCACAGGTCTCCCTCAAATGACCCAAATACAGTTCACACAAAGTTTGAGTCGACTCTCACGTGCCCCTTGCTGAAAGTGCATTTATGAATCATTGGTTATAGCCTAGAGTTGCAATTTTCTTGATTAATTAGACACAGCAGTTAATTAGAAGCTTTGAGCCAAGACTTCTGCTTCCCAGACAAACATTTGATAAAGGAATTGCTCAGCATGTTTACCAAAATCTTTGCTTTTCTCATATTTTTATTAAACCATAAGCTTATGAAGTTTGAAAAATCACTACATAAGATATTTAGAGCTTAACTATTTCATGGCTAATAAGACCGAAGTTAATAATCGTATGAAATATAATTAAGCCACAAAGCACGAATGTAAATATCCTGACATTGTTTTGTTATGATAAATGCCCCTTGGAAATACCTTATTAGTAGTAGTGTTTCTAAACTATTGCTCATACTCAAGGTTAAGGAGTTGAACACAAGCCGAAATAATTGCTTAAACTTCCAAGTGACTAGACTTACAGTTTTAGCTCAAAGGATGATAAAACATAGACTGAAATAATTTTTCAACAGAGAGATATGTGATGCGCTTCTGATTCATTAGCCACTATCGGTAAATAATTAGAAGAACAATAAAGGACAGTAAAAAGTAAAGCTATTTATTAACCAGTGTGTTGTGTGTTTACGGGCATGATAAAAAAAAGTCAAAATTGTGATAATAAATACTCATTTGCAGCATTAAGCAGCATGGTGGACGGTTTTGTATCACCGAAACAAGCCAGAAGGAGCTAAAACCGGACGACCTGCAAATTCAATAGTTCGAAAATGGCAGCCAATGTAGCTCATGAACAAATTCGAATCTTATGAACCACATGTTTTTATCGAGTCTAAAACAAATCATGTGACCCATGTTTGATTTATGAACAAATGAATATTAGGGCCAATCCCAAAAGTTTGAGTATTAAGTATCTATACTTATGTTATATAAATATATGTTATATATGTTATATATTATGTTATATAAATCAACTTGAACTGAACTGAATTGAAAATTATTAGGTTTCCTGTCCATTAATGCATTGCAAAAAAACGCCAATATTTAACTATATGTAATCAAAAGTAAATGTAACTAAAGCACTTTTGAATTCAAAGATAACCTCAATATTTGCACTATGCCATCCTGTCCACTGGATAGACCTTGTTTTGAAGGTCTTGCTCTAGCGTGACTCAATATACTCATGCCTTTAAATCTCTGTCCCGATGGAAGGAAGCGGAAAGAGACAGATTTACCATAGGTTTA
Organism: Puntigrus tetrazona; assembly: GCF_018831695.1. Classification (NCBI taxonomy): domain Eukaryota; kingdom Metazoa; phylum Chordata; class Actinopteri; order Cypriniformes; family Cyprinidae; genus Puntigrus; species Puntigrus tetrazona. Next base: position 4,258,078 of record NC_056706.1, on the reverse strand, counting down.
ACAAATCTGACACACAAATTTCTAGAATATTTGAGCGAACGCTTTCACATGCCGCGCAGCGTGCTTTTACCCTATTTCCTTGCGCGAATGTTCCAGGTTCAATACAAGTTCAGTTTTTTCAACGGCTCACTGTCACTTAAATCATTTGAACTCATCCCTCGGTTTGTAAAACAAGCCAAAAAAAAAAAAATCACATTTATTATACATGAACATTCAATGCAAGTCAACTGGGCATTTTTCAAGGTTCAAAAGCACATTGCAGCTTTCATTTGAAGCACTTACATTAATTCTTCCATACGAAAAAGCTGTTTTTTTTTTTTTGAGGGGGGCTGCAAAGTTGTAATAATCCTTTAAGCGGTGAGACTGTTCTAGGCGGATGAACTTCTGCTGTGTTACTGACATAATTCCTTTGTTTGGATTTTCCTCTATGTAAACAGAGAAGGGTTCACGTGTTTACTGGCAGCACACATTCATACACAACAGATGGTAAAATAACTGTAAATGCATTCTTCGTCTTTTTTAGCCTGGTGACCATTCAAAACGAAACTCTCTTCCTTTAACCACTGTCTATTGTGCATGCCGTGCGCCCAACTAATGTAGGGGTGATTTCACGCAAATACATCTGCCTATAAGTAGGACAATCAAACGGACTTCACACTGGCAAGTGAAAACTGTAGTGCTGACAGCCTGATAATTCAGTGCCTCGATGCATAATAATAGCGACTGACACAAGAAAAAGTTCACACTGAAGCATTCCCTATAGTTCAACAAAAAATAGCCACGGTTTTCTCACTTGAATTAACTGCCACAGACATCAGTGCAATTACTGACCATTTACCTCACAATAACGGCAATTAGAGGAAACTCTGACAGCCAAGGTGCCTGTGCAAACTCATTTCCTTTTGAACGACTAATGCAATAATTATTTATTCACAAAGAAACCCCTGGAAATCTTAAATCAAAATAGAATTCCTTCGTTGACCCGTTACATGCAATTTATGAATGATTAATGCTCAAACATGCACCTCACAAAGTGATTTCAATCCTCAAAACTGTTACTGTCAAACATATGTCCTCTTTCCTTTTCTTTAGCACTTTCTTTTACAGACTCAATTTGAGTTTTCTGAACAGAAGCCAGCAGCTTATTGCACCAAAGGTCCTCTAATTTTGGAGCTAAGAGCCACTGATGTGCTTTCTAGACCCCCAGACTCTGTTTAATGGCTCAGGGCGAAGACAATGTAATTAAGGCCAGAAACACACTCACACAAGCATGCGAACACAAATGCTTCTGAAAACACAAGCTCTTTTTTATGAGTCAGAAGACAATTCATGCCACGATGCAAGCATGCTTTGCCGTAAGGGGTGCAATAATGTGCATCAAACCAGCAAATATACAAGACACAACTAACCATATATTAATGCATATTTAGAATAGCAAAATTAACAATTATATCAACATTTCAAAGAATAGTTCACCCAAAAACGAACATTTATTCACCCTCAGCCCATCCAAGATGTGGATGTTTGCTCTTTACAACAGATTTGGAGAAATGCAGCTTTACATCACTTGCTCACCAAAGGATTCTTTGCAGTTGAATGGGTGCCGTCAGAACGAGAGAATGAAAATGAGATTATAAAAACATCCCAATAATCCATGGCACTCCACCAACAAACATCAAGCGAAACATCAAGCGAAACAATTCCATCATTAAGGCTTTCTAAATCTTTCCAAATCTTTCTAAATCCATAAGATTCCATAATCTTAGCAAGCTTCCTCAAATTAAAAATAAAAAACAATCTACTGTTGTTCTCTCACATCAAAATTCACCAATTCAGTCGTTTAGAAGTGTTTTAAACTATTCTCACTTATAAACTGCATGATCCGTGCGTATTTCTTTCCTGATCCAGACATGATAACTGGAGAAAGCAACATTACAGTAGAGACTCAAATTTCACTGAAATCATTGTTTGAAGCAAAAAACTCCTTCATACTTCCCATAAACAGGCTGAGTTTGACTTTAGACGTTCATTTATGGACTGGAGAAGTGTGGATGACATGTTGATTATTGTGATGTTTTTATGATCTGTTTGGACGCCATTCTGACGGCACCCATTCACTGTAGAGGATCCACTGGTGAGCGAGTGATGTAATGCTACGTTTCTCCAAATCTGTTCCAATGAAGAAACAAACTCTTCGTCATCTTATATGAAGGTGAGCACATTTCCATTTTTGGGTGATCTATTCTTTAGATTTGAGGAGAACATGCTTACAGCATCTTCTGTTGTTCAAACTCTACTTTATTTGCTGCAGATTCATCCATCACTTGGTGAAAGGCAGTAATACTGGCAACATGGACAGGTTATGTGACATAAAAACTATGCAAAGTAAATGAAAATATGACAAATACTACATCATGAGTTATTGCCGCAAAGCCAGATAAGAACAACTGCATTAAATAAATTGTCATCTTCAGGAGGCAGTTTTTTTCTTTTAGCTGAACTGTCAGAGTATAATAATATCATTCTGGGCAAGTTTATAAAGTTAGATAAACTTTTGACATGTTTTAGCAGCTACTGTACCTGAATAATAAAACATCAGGTTTAAAAGTGCAGTAAGAGATTTCTGAGAAATGTTGTTGATATTTAAAATCACCAAAACAAACCTGTCCCCACCAGCACATCCTGATATTGCCGAGTTCAATGTGTTCCTGTGTCAACTTACTTTCTTAACCCTGGAACGTTTTCATCCAAAAAATAAAATTTCGACCATATCTCTACACCTAAACCAATCCTTACCCATGAGTAAAGCCTAAAATCAGAAGAAATTATAGATGACTGACACTGCTGTACAAGCACCAAACACTGATTGTAAGCCTAAACTTCACAAAAACTCTAAACTGGTTGTTCAAATCTGATTGGTTAATCACAACGATGTTCCAGGGTCACCAAAGATACTGATCCAGAAACGCGTTGAACTCAACTAAATCAGGTTCTGCGCCCCAACCAATACGTTTTGCACTCTCATCTTAATAACCCCCAGATTCATGAACATACACATTATGAGCGAGCATGCCTCTTACCGGTGATTGGCTAGAAGTGTGTTTTGCTGTTCAGTACAATCCACTTCAATCAGCGTTTCTCAGAGATCATCACTTACCACGCTTTTTATTCAACACACATTTGATTGCATCACTAGCAACCCATTTTTTGGTTAGTTTTGGCTTTTTTTTTCTTGACAGGACAGTGGAGATAGGACAGGAAACATCAAGAAAGGTCCACAAGGTAGGACTTGTGATGCCCAAAGTGCAACTGCACCACATGTCGACATGTTGCCCACAAGGCTATCAGCGCTAACAAATCTTGGGTGCGATAGCAACAGACAAGTAAATATGTTTTAGGCCTATGGGAGATAAGGACAGAAATAAACTATAATCAAAACTCTGTGGCCAGGTTGAACATGCTTAATGTGAGTATTAACTTATTTAAAGGCTTTCGGGTCCATATGTCACGGCGAAGCAAGTGTTTGATATGAATCATGTGAAGCAAGTTAGTTAGAAGACATTTACAGTAAACACAGAGAATGTGTCAAGTAGTTGTTATTATAGTTAGGTAAAACTGAAGTTGCAGATATAACAAATATTACTGTTTTATTAATGTTTTACACAAATAATAATTTTTCAGTTTTTCTACGGAATTTCATTAAATTGATTTAAAGTTTTCTTGCTGTTTCTTTGTTACTGAAATCTTCTAGCAATGTCCGAATAAGTCAGAATATTTACCGAAAATGGCGAGAAATAAAATATTTGTAAAAATATTTTAGTTTGTTTTATTTCAGCTATTAGTCAAGAAAATATTTCTAATTTAGTTTACCTTGCAAAAATTAAATTAATAAAATAAATAAAATTGTCAAAACCTATATAAACATAAAACACAATGAATTTACGTTAAAGATTTTAACGAAAATTCAAATGGAACACAGAAAACAAAAACTAATTTTAAACTATCAATAAAAACATATAAAAATGACCCTGGTATCCGCGTTGCGTTAAGAAATGTAGCCAGCCAAGGCAGGTGGCATGGCTAGAAGCATCTGCCCAGAGAATATATGTTGTTTCCATTTGAACATTTTCACATGCAAGTTTAAGCAAAACCACCATTTCAAAGACGCACCTTTGAATTTCAGTAAGATTTGTCAAAAATAAATAAATAAATACTGAATTTTAAATAATTTACCATGACTATTAGACAGACTAAAAATGCATCTCACAGGAGATCAGAAGTCCACCAAAAAAAAAAAAGTTCTGCAATATTAATGCTGTTCGAATTTCCTATCAGCCGCATTTTCCTGCTTGGTTCGCCTAATTAGCCAAGAGCTTACCAGAAACACCTTTGTTGTCTATAAAAACAACATGCTCGAGTTCAAACGCGAACCCCTGTCCCACATACAGTGAATTTCTTTGTTTTAAAGCCTTATGTGATTGTTTAGGCGAGAGGCGATCAAACTCTGTTCTACACGCATCTGAATCTGCCCTATAAAACTAAGAGTCAGCGAGGGATCTCTGCAGAGTTTTATGCCACATAAAGACGAGCCGTTAAAAATTGAGTACCTGAAGCTGTTTCATGAGCCAGAGCACTAAGTCTTATCATTAAAAAAACATGCGGTTTGCTACCGTGTCCCATCCAGCCAGAACGACCACAGAGACGACATTTACAATTATGCAACTGCTGCACTGCTGAAGTGCTGATTTTTACTGCAGTCCGTGCGGTCTGTCGGGGCTTATGTGCCGCTTTCACTGGAAGGTCTGTGACCGCTCTGTAATCCAAATGAGTGTGTGTGTGTGTCTGAGAAAGATGTCCGAGCGACTCAGAGAAAGACGTGAGCTGCGTGTGTTTATGTGTGCACATGTATGACTCCCAGCATGCTCTGCTTCTCAAAAGGTGCACTGAAGGGCTGTGCACGCTCATGGATGTGTCATCTTTGTTAAGCGGGAAGGACGTGCCATCTTAAAAGCGAGCGTCTGACGGGGAGAGTCATTACCGTGGGGTGAAGTAAAATCTCATTTAACTCGCCCTGACTGTGGAAAGCATGAGATACGGCCCCTCTTGTGACTCTTGCGTCAAGAAACGCAGAAGCGAAACTCATGCTGCATCCCAATTCACAAACTATCTGTCCTAAACAGCATGTGAGATTAGAATTAGCTCATCAGAAATTATAGTTCACTGAAATAGTGTGCCAAAGGTGCCTGGATGGATTTCCAAGTGTGCATCGGTGCATGTTTTGTTTGGCTTACAGCCACTGTAGGAAAAGAAGAGTTTGCGACAGGGGTATTTTTATTTTGTTTCAGCTGTAGAAAAATGGTAACAAATCCTATACGAAAATTTAAATGACCCTGTATCACAAAACTAATCATTAAGGATTTTTTTTAAATTGAGAACTATACATCATCTGAAAGCTGGATATATAAGCTTTCCATTGATGCTTGGTTTCGATACATCAAAATATTGAGAAAATCACCCTTAAAGCTGTCCAAATTAATATCTTTGCAATGCATATTAGTAATTTGTTTTTTATATATTTATCACAGGAAATGTGCAAAATATCTTAATGGAACATGATCTTTACTTAACATCCTAATACGTTCTGGCATAAAAGAAAAATGTAGAATTTTGACCTATATATTGTTGGCTGTTGCTACAAATATGAGTGTGCTACTTATGGTTTTGTGGTCCAGGGTCATATAAGATTTTAACTTCCTCATAGAAATATGTGTATATATGTACATAATATCTTTATGATGATTTTTTTTTACTGTATATGGCAATATATTTAGCAACAATATATGTCAACAACATATATTTTATTTAAATATACAACTTTATCATAACATCATATGCACAAAACATATGTTTCTGTACCGTCAAAGCGGTTTTTAAATGTAGAAACTTAACAATTAGGTATTTTAATTAATTTGAAGCATTTAAGGTTAAGTTAAATGTTGACTTTAAGAGCATAAAAAATAAACAAAAATAGAAATTGTCATTATTTACTTTTAATTTACGTACAAAAAACTTGTACAACATAAAAGAAGATATTTTTTTTATTTTGGCCAATTCAGTGAAATCAATGCGGTTCAATTTTGTACAGCTTTCTTGCAAAAAATGTTTAAAAAAAATATATATATATATATATATATATATATATATATATATATATATATATATATATATATATATATATATTTTTTTTTTTTTGTATATATATATATATATATATATATATATATTATCAATGTTATTCCAAACCTCATGAATTATATATATATATATATATATTGATAATTCAAGCAGGTTTGGAATAACATGGCACTTAATAAAATTATGATAAGTTTTGCATATATAAAACCACTGTTTTCCAAATGTCATTTAAAAAGTGTAAAAAGTAAAGTGTAAATGTTTCGATGTTTGTTCCAGAGCTCAATTTTCTTTTTTTGCATATTTAATTCAAGCTTGTGTCGAAAAATCACTTGGAGTTTAAAATAGTTAATTTCAGTACTCCATGCAAAAAATGTGCATACTGTGCTGCTGTCTATACTGTAGAAATAGCAAGAGTAATATGTAAGCAAGCTATTGCAGTCAAAGCCAGCATCTTTTTACTAAAAATACTTTACAAGAATCAGTGAAGTGCATACTTCCAGTGCATAGCAGAAGTATTCGAATTGAGACACATCCGCAGATTCAATCCTGTCGCAAAGACTCAAATAAACACAAAGACTGTCCACAAACGACAGGTGTTTGGTGTCACGAACATCAAAGAAATTTCCAGAACCCGAGCATTGAAAAATCTGTCTCATGATATTTTCATGATGTTTCTGACACATCAAACACATCTTAATGATCGACTGTGCAAAAATATCAGCGAAACAACAGGCTTTTCGTATGCAAAACATGGGCTAAATGGCTGTTTGAAACTGTCCCAAGCATATTTAAACAACAAAAACACGATAAATGGAAAGAGGTGGCTGTCCAACCTTTGTCCACGCTTCAGCGAGCAATCTGTAGACTGGAATAATCACTCGCGCTGATGCTGTGCCCCTCATCATACAGACGCAAAAAGGTCCGGTTAATGAAGATCCACTGTACCAGCGCTTTTGTTCCGCATTCGTTTCAGACTTTATTCCACGTGTGTTTAATTAGAGGCTTGCTACAGACAGCTGTCCCCACAGACACGGCCTATTGTCTAACACGTTTCTGTCATTTACAACGGCACAATGGGATAACTTCCTGTGAAATTGAAATGCACTTCGTGGTTTTTGTGTTTTTGAAATGAAATTTGAATTTCTGTTAAATCTGTTTGGAAAATGTAATAAAGGAACGCACTGCAAATGGAGACCGATCTGTTCACTTACAATATTATACCATGGTACACTGATAGAATTAGATAGAAAACCATAATACTTTGATATTCTATATGCTGTACTCATATTTAGGACAGAAGAACCCTTAAGATGCAACATGTTTACTTAAAATACCCCTGAGGTTTTATGTTTATATTTCAATAATTTATCTGTATTTATCTGTAGTTCTCTCAAGTTGATATTAGTAGAGTAGTAATAACAATAATATCAACAGCAACAATAATTAACAACAATTTTAATTATTATTTTATTAGTGGTTAATATAATTTTTAACTCTATAAAAATGACAACAGAAATATATTATTGTCATAATAATACTCATTATTATTACTACTACAATTATTCTTATTATAACTATAATCGTCATTATTATTAGTAGTATTTTTTAACTTTATATGACAAAATATATTACTGTTATAATAATAATAATTAAAATAGACTACAGTTATTTAGTATTTAATTTGTTTAATGTATAGATATATTGTGATTATTATATAGTCTAATTAAAGTACTTTACAATCAATATTTTTAATTATTATCTTTCTATCAACTCACAATCCCCCTGCACTTTCTTTTCTTCGAAGAAAATGATGTCCAGAATCTGTCAACACCATAACTACACCATTATCACGGCACAAATAATTGTTTTGCCTGAAACATTTAAGTGTGATTTTTCTCTTTGAAGGCATTTATGACTCGCATATTCATTGGTTTCATATACCATCGTTTAATAAACAGTTAAATATTTGAATTTACAAAGATGCCTTTGATATTTTGTCATAACCAGCTTATGGGATCACCTAAAACATGTAAATATGCATTTGACAAGGGCAGAAATCAACCGAGGGGCTTAGCAATGGCCCTGTTAATGAGATTACAGCATTTCCATGACAACTGTGAACTGGAAATGCTGGATTTAGGAACAATGCAGCTGTATTTTTTCTTCAATCAATCACAAATAAACACGTTCGGCCTCAGCGTTCGTGCGATCACTTTAATCTGACATTACAGGGTTTGCGTCCCCTACGCCGCTCCAAACGCTAACTCAACTTCCGTCTTCTCCTAAAAGTCCTTTGGAGGAATAAAAATAGACGAAGCCGGTCCATTTTAAGCACATCAAGAGTATAACGCTGCGAAATAAATGTAGAGAGCAGCTCAGATCATTTGGAGAACGGTTCAGATCGTTTCTCAGATTGCAGACTAAGCAATCAGAAATCTCCGTTTGCTCTCCAGCGCTTCATAAAAGAATCAAATGAGACATTAAAAAGATTTCCCGTGGGTCTCTCTTGAGCATTTTTGTTTTGTCAAAGCAATTCTATTAAGATCAATCAGCGATCGCGAAGGCCTTTGTTCGCGAATGAACTAAGGGCTCTCTTTAGCTCAATAATGCATAGCACATGCGGGTTAAGGGAGCCCAAATTGTATTATGACATAAAAAAAACAGCTTCTCTTGGGGTCTTAACCAGTGCACGCCGAAGCGAAGACGGCATATAGGAGCCCTCCGACTCTGTTGTCTTGTTCCATTAGAGAAGGGCTAAAAAAAGCTTTATTAGTCTGTCACTCGGTCGACTCTCATAAAATCAATTTCCACATTTCACCTTACAAAAGAGGAAAAAACTCTCTACATGCTCTCAGAACAATATGCCGGCTTCTCATTTCGAACATAAGAAGCATGTAGGAAGGGATTTGAGTCCTGTGGAACCCGAGGATATAGGGAACAAGATAGCCTTCGCAAAAAAGCTTACACTAGGGAAGCAAATCACACCATTCGTCACAGAGATTCCCTCGTTCCCCGGCAGGGCGTCCATGCCATGTGTTCTCAGACGAGCCTAATATTGCAATGTATGAGAGAGCCACCAAGTATGATCCTCTCGGGAGGAAGTTGGAGCAGTTTCAGGACAAATAAAGCATAGTAGTTCACACTTGTTTAAAGCTTTTGTTCGCTTAAAGGAAAAATGTGCATGGGTTTCGGGCTGCTGCGGCTAGAATTTTGATCATAAATGCTTGCGGTTGCCAATAATGCCCAATCACAGCCTAGTCTGCGCCGAGCGGTTCTTGCTGTAGTTGTTTCTCCATGCTTTTGTTGAAAAAGCGCTGATTACACAAACGCGTTCTCTTATCTGTGTCCAAATTGAGCTTGATCCAACAACAATGAACTCTCCGGTTTTAACGACGAGCAGATTGGACACTTTGAGTCACAGGTTCACTCATGCATTTGCAATATTTGTTTAGCAACTATTACTATGTTTAGCAACTGTTATTGGGCTGAAAGGTCACGGAGGGGTTAAGAGCTACACTGGGGGTCAGAGGTTTGGAATAATTAAAGATGATTAATGTTTTGGAAGAAGTCACCAAGGCTGCATTTAGTGAAGAAAAAACAGTAAAAACAGTAATATTGTGAAATATTATTTCTATTTAAAATGACTTTTTTTATTTAAATATATTTTAAAATATAATACATTCACGTGATCACTGATTTCTTTTTTTTATTTGATGAATACAATGTTCAGAGGAAAAGCATTTTTTCCCTACATTTGTAACATTACAAATGCTATATAAAAAAATATTTTTAAATACGTTTATTTTTTATTTTTAAACCTTACTCCAAACATTTAAATGGTTGTGCACAACTGTTTTCATCACTGATATTAATAATAAATGTTTCATGGGCAGCAAATCAGCATATTAGAATGATTTCTGGAGTAAATGATGATGAAAATTATTGCTTTGAATCAAAATACATTTTACAATACTTTCAAATAGAAAACAGTACTTTTAAATTGTAATAATATATCAATATATCAATATATCAAATGAATGCAGCCTGAATATAATATAAGTGTATAGCAATGAATTTAAGAGATTTAAAAAAACATTAAAAATATGAATTATTCCAAAACCTTTGACTGAAAGAACAAACATTTGAAGATAATAAGCAAGTGCCAAAATAATGGCAGAGTTAGCTCAATGATGGAAAATAAATCAGCAAGGAATTTTACAGCTCTGTGTGTTTGGATAAGGATCACTAAATATGTTTACCGCTAAAAAGTGAATATGCTATGCAATAATCATTTCCCCCCCACCATGGCAAGCATTTTGAGATGCGCATGAAACATTTGATGCCACGACACATGGAGCTTTGTAATGCCTGCCCAGCATTCGTATGGTCCGGTCGAGAGTTATCCAAGCCTTCCCATTAAAATTCCACAAGCGCAGAACGCAGTATTAATGACTGCTGCACCGAACTACACAAACTATCACTGAAACAACATTTGAGCATTGCAAAATCTGGTCAAAACGGCTGAATAGAATGACAATTCGCAGCTGTAGGGAATAAAAATCGGCCTAAATGCTTGCTGGATATAAGACAAAGCAGAACTAATATTCAAAAGCCTATGGGATAGCAGAGAGCTAGGGCCAGACAAAATGATTAGCTGGTCTCTCTAATCCTCCTTGTCAATTAAAGCGAGGTCCTGGCCTGTAGGCATTGAGATCCCGTCCATTTTAAAGCAGATTGGCTGGTATGGGGGGGGCAAACACAAAGGTGAGGGTGTACAAATGAGTTGATGTGAAAATCAGACATGGTCCTAAACCTACCCTACGATCAAAGGGAAACGACAGATTAAAAACGTCAAATTATTTGTAAAAACAAAAACGGCTGATTTGTTCCAGGGATTCAAGCATGTAGCTCAAGGGTGTTGATCCAGGAACATGTCGTACTTGTCTAAATTACAGTACGCTGAAGAAAATACACACACACACGTTGTGTTTCCATGTCTTTTCCATAGGCGTAATGGTTTTTATACTGTACAGACTGTATGTGTTAATGTCCTGCACTAACCCTAAACGTACCCCTTACAGGAAACTACTGGCATTTTTAGATTGTTAAAAAAAATGTATCCTGTATGTTTTATAAGCTTGTTTCCTCATGGGGACCAACAAAATGACCTATATAATATAATGGCATATATATATATATATATATATATATATATATATATATATATATATATATATATATATATATATATATATATATAGTTTGAATATAAGTAAGGTACAATTAAGATGAACTAACTATAATCTATTCATATAACTAGCTTGACAAATTATATTTCATTGTTTTATTTATTTAATCATCCTAATGTTTTAATTATAATAATGTTTAATCATCATCATGGGCAGAGAGACTGATAGAGCAATAAAACAATGGATAGATAGATAGATAGATAGATAGATAGATAGATAGATAGATAGATAGATAGATAGATAGATAGATAGATAGATAGATAGATAGAACAATATTATGATAAATACATATATAGAGCAATAAATGGTACAATACAGATAGACACAGAATAATACAGATGATAGATAGATAGATAGACAGACAGACAGATAAACAGATAGATAGATAGATAGATAGATAGATAGATAGATAGATAGATAGATAGATAGATAGATAGACACTTTTCCCCCCTTGTATTTATAAGGTTCTATCTATACAATATATTGTATGTTTATACTATATCATTTTGTACATTTTCTATTTTGTGTATTTGTATTTGTATTATTAATTTCATTGTCTGTGTCTTGTCATTCTATTGTACTGTAGAGCTTCTATCACTAAAACAAATTCCTTGTATGTGTAAATATACCTGGCAATAAAGTAGATTCTGATTCAAAATTCTTTGTCAAAATGGAGTTGTTCACACATTCCTATTCTGTGATCTTTCTTTTGTATTAGAAAGCAAAGGGGTCCTATCTACCAAAGTCTATGGAGCACAAAAACATCAAACCCCAATATTGTTAAAACTGCTCAGGATGCAGACAGATCCTATTAAATCCGTGATTTGTTTAAGTTGAGCTCTCACCTCAAACAGCCGGAGGACATTGGCCACCATGATGGACACCGAGCTGCCTGACGCCCGATCACACCCACCACGCGCTCGGGCTTGCGTATGATTGGCTGTTCTCCGTTGGAGCAGCGGATGTCAGACGTGTCTTTCTGAATTAGGGCCTGGACAAATGTCAGAGACTGCTCTAGAGCGTAAGTGTCCCTGGAACACGTATCGAGGATCCGGGCCCCTAGAGTGATGTTGGGGAGAAGTTCTGGGTCACTGTTGATCTGGTCCAGAGCGTACAGCATGGCCTCCAAACGATGAATTCCTTTTTCTTTCTTTATTTCTCCACATGGGACCCCAGCATGACCCCTGGCGTGCACCGGGAAAAGACCCCCCAAGGTGATGTCCCCTGGGATTTTGATGGAATGTGGGTGCGAGTGCTGATGAACTGAAAAACATGGGCTTAGCCACACCCACAGAATCCATAGGAGGCGTGGCCATGTGGTAGAGTGACAGCTGCTCCAGCTTAAAACCCGGGACATCCCGACCTGATCGTCCAATGACAACGGAGGAGGATCTGATGTCATAACGACCAGGAATCAAACACGCAAGCGTTCATCCACTATCTGGGGAACCTGCCAGAGATAAGCAAAAATATGCACATGAGGAAAAATAGGAGTGCAGTTATTTTTATAATTATAATTGACTATGTTTTAGTGAAATTTTGATTGCAATTTAAAATGCTTTTTTGTCTTTTTATTGCTTCACAATATCAACTTTACTACACTAATGTCAATTATGTTCAATAAAAAGGTTAAATAAAATAAAATTCTATTATAAAATTACACTGTAATATATATATATATATATATATATATATATATATATATATATATATATATATATATATATATATGTATACATATATATATATATATATATATACACAGTACATAATAATTGTTAAAAGATTAAGATTAAAGATTACACAAATAATAACTAAATAACACTTTTTAAGAACAATTATTATTGTAATGTTTAAATAAAATAATAAATATTACTATTACTATACAATTGCACTGTAATACAAATGTACATTAAATAAAATATATTTAAGAAAATTAATAAAATACCACAATAATAATGCAAATATTTAGTCTTAATATCTTAATATCTAGTCTCAATAAAATTAGCCTTTTTTTATTTATTTTATTTGTATATTGTGATTTGGGGTTAATTTCAATAACTGACAGAGCCCTAATTATAACTATTAAGCTCTTGCATGCACTTTTGACTTGGGCCAGTAAATCATCAACGGTAACACCTGTTAACTATTAACTACGACTTCTCCCTCAGTAAATTCTTAATTTGCTGCTTATTAATAGTAAGGTACAGTAGTTGTTAAGTTTATGTATTGGGTATGATTAGGGATGTAGAATAAGGTCATGTAGAATAATGCATTAATATGTGCTTAATAAGCACTAATAAATGGCTAATATTCTAGTAATATGCATACTGATAAGCAACTAATATGTGTAACGGTAAAATAAAATCTAACTGTAACATGTCAGAAGCTTGAAACTTTTTTTTTTTCACTTTTGCAAACCTTTGAATTTTTAACATTCTCATGACAACGCTTCTACGATAACGTTTCATGGAAAAAGCATAAGGAACACTAAAAAACACTTTTAAGAAAGTCATTTGAATTTATAGCACTCTCTAACTATTCATGCACAGTGGATAACACATCATAAACAAGAACAAATACAATGCGCTTTAAAGACACATGCAGGTTTCATTCTCAAAGCGTCCGCTGGGAACCGCGCTGCACCGAAACGCTGTGAATGGAGAGTGATATAGTCTGGCATGTGGTGAAGCTCCGGGAATGGAGCCCAACTGCTCTGATGTGTAGTGATTGTAAGACCAGCTGTGGAATGAGTGGCTCTCCAAAGGGTTCAAAGGTCAATGAAAGACTGAATTTGTTCAGAAAGCAGAGAGAGAAGAGATGGAATTGAGCTAAGAAGGGGAGAGACTGTAGCCAGCAGCTAAAACTTCAAAATGGGAAAAGTTAACTTTAATGATGAGAATGTTTTTTAGAAATAAAGCTTTAGTCGATATGATGATTATACAGTTAGTAAGAGATGCACTGGGGAAAGACAAACAGATCTGTACATGGATGAATCATCATCAGACTCAAAATGAAAATGAACTATTTTGTCCCTGTAGACTTTCAGAAAATACACAGTTTAATAAGGGACATATATGCTTGCCATCTCCCTGAATCAACAAATGTCATTTTAATTATGTCTCTAACGACTTAGTTTCATGCATCCTCTGGAACAGTGTCGTTAAACTAAAAGTAAAAACACAACTGAATTAATGTTAAAAGAAATATTACATACAAATATTTTTTTTTTATTTCACTTGATGTAATAAAATAACTATAACTGAAATACAACGAATCTATAAAGATAATAAACAATAAAAACATTTTTTTGAAACTTCATTTTAAAAAAGCAGAAAGAGAAAATATATACATAAATACAATAATTCCAATATATTAATTAATATATTGAATTAATAAAAAAATTTTATTGTATGATACTAAAATACTGCTGTGGAAATTAGAGATTTTTGAAGATAAGGATAATTCCTTTTTCTCACTAAGACTAATTTGTCATGAAATGTATGCTTTTACATACAATGTTCTTGTTTTTAATAAATAACATTTTTTATAATAAAAGGATAATTCGTAAATAATATTATTTCTCAAATATTATCAATTAGCTAATTTTCTTTTCATATATGGTTTACATATGGCTTACTCTGAATATCTTCTGTTGTATCACTGGTAACCAAATGCATCACTTTTTGAAAACTGTATTGCTTTAGGTCAAAAAGTAAAACCATGAAATATAACCATAAAAGGCATTTGATTTCTAGCAAAAAAATTCTGAAGGTAAAAAGCTTGATATGACCTCCAGATGAAAGTTTTTTTTTTCACACGACCCTCTCCCAAAGTCAAAACCAGCACGATTTTATACAAACTTGATTCAAAATGCAACAGTGAAGGATGTGACAATTTAGCATGCTCCTGTGTGAATGTGTCTCGTCACATACAGTATTCTGTTTTAAAAAAAAAGTAGGCAGTACATATTGTGCAGTATGCAGTCAACAGTACACAAGAATTCCATTCCGAACACAAGCCATGGTTTATGTACGAGAGTGGAAGGATAAATCATTGGAGCTGCATCTGACAGCTTTCAGAACCTCTTAGTAGCGAGGCATTACATTTTGATGAAAATTTTACATCACACTCCAGAGCACATCGCTGTAGCAGCGGCATCTGCTTTTTCCTGCAGTTGCTTCGAAACTGCAACATCTACTCTGTGACAGGTGTTATGCAGCAACTTCAGATATCGAACAAGCGCTGCCGTTCCAGTTCCTTATGAGCCCTGATTGCATTTACAGTAGAAACTGGAGATTGAATTTGCTTCGAATAGCCTAATCGAATCCTAAACCGTTCACACGCTCTTTTTGGCCAGCTTCTCGGCCTGCCGTCATGCCAAAGGGTTTTCCTTTGAATTCAATTAGCTTACGCAAATCAGATTGAATATCTATAGTCTCCCTTACTGTTATCGACATCTTTTTCCCTTATATGATCTGTGTGTGCTTAAGTGTGCTTAAGAAGAACACCACTGCGCTGTAAAAAATAAGTGTCATTTTAACTGTAAAATCGTGTAAAAACACTACCAAAAAATGTTAATAAGTTAACAGTAGGTTCCCGTATTATATGGGAATAACTGTAAAAGATCTAACTAGTAACTTCTAATAATAAATAGAACAAAGCAATGTATCGCATACAGTCAAAAACTGATATTCCCAGAATCCCCTGCATGACACTCCAAGTACTTTGCTTAAATAATCATGTGTTTTAATAGTATTTGTTATCAGTTATGTACATTTGGGCTTTAAGTTTATTAAAGGTACAAAACAAATTTTAATAGCGGTGTGCGTTGTTGAATTGTACAAATTTTCTTCTTTGTAAATTATGGCTTTATCCTGTAAAATTTGTTTTTCTGACATTTTTAATAAAATATTTCTGGCAACCACAGCTGCCTTTTTTTTTTTTTTTTTACAGTGTGCTCTTTCTGAAATTAAAAGACATTTAAAATGGCTAACTAATTGTTTTGAAAGTGGGTTCATTTCCTCACGAGGAGCAATTCAATTCTGGGTTGGCACTGAAGTGGCGGTGGCACGACGTCAGATGATAATCGGAGGAGACAAGCTCTCCCCTGCACTCTCTCTGGTAAATATCATTTTCACGGTGATAAAACATCATTTGAAGCTGTTAAACATAATGGGCTGTTTCAATAATCCATGGTGGCATCATCTAATCACAGTAATCACTGTTTGCGAAGGGTCGCGTACGGTTGGCGCTCGTCGTGCTGCAGACGCATGCGGTAATGTGGCATTAAAGTAAACGCAAGATGGCTTTGAGCATTCAGATGGGGTAAACGGCTTCCACAGGACACATCCCAATAGCGATCCCAAAAACAAACCTGTAAACAAGCAATAAAAGCCACCGATGAAAAGCCCGACCCAAGTGAATGATAAAAAGCAGCATGTTTATGAGGCATTTCAAAGGGAGAGGAAAGCACTTTCTAAATCATTTGCACATCAGAGACAGCTAATATGCAGTCCATAATAGCACTATTATACCGGATTTCTGTCATTCACTGCAAGTTACTTCGCTTTTCCTTCAATATATGCAATTAACTTAAGTATAATATGACTCTACGGACTTGATCTAAAGTAGAAATCTAATTACTAGGATTGGCCTCTGCAAAAAAAAAAAAAAAAATCTTATCACAATTTCTTTAATCCCTCTGCCAAAAACACGATATTTTTTTTATATCTTGTTCAACCAAAATCCCAATTTCATTTCGCAGTCTGCGAACAGAGTCTCGGTTAATGCTTTTTAAAATTCATCAGCTCAAACTATTAATGCCCATTCGGGTGTCTGGGCTGGTGACAAATGGTGAGGTCATTCCCAGCGTGACATACTTACTCAAGATAATGTGATCACTCTTCAGAAATGAAGGGCTGGAATAATGGATAATACAACAAATCATCGGGGGCCTTTTTCCTTCGTATTAGACCTAAATCTTGCAGCTGATATCCATTAGGATCCGTTAGAGAGAACTTTGAGAGAACTCGTTCGAAATGATAGACTAGACGGAGTCAAAGTGACCCAGCACAAAAAAGGGTGTCAATGTACCTGGATTAAGATGGACCGTTCTGCAACAATGAGGTCAGCGGTTCAGAAATAAGCTGAGGGTCTTCGCTATAGACTGTCCATAATAGTTGTTACGGACACGGGGAGTATTTTGAAACCTCATTCATCTCCTTGTTCAGGAAATAATGGACAAGAGGAAATTCAGCACATCCCGCATTGTGCAGCAAGCAATATAGATGTTCCGGAAATCCAGCCCAGTCTGAAATGCCGCACACTTTGGTGATGTAATAGCGCATAAAATGGCAGGTAATCGTCCGCATCAAGCAAAAGGGTACATCGAGGGTGTGCTGCGGGCCTTAAAGAGATCCCTTCAAAATGGCAAACGCTACACGCTAGAAGTCTGCACGCTACGCTAACGCGTACAAGAGAAGGCCGTAACGAAAAATATACTTTAAGTGCAATTTGGGACATTGGAGTCTTTTGGTTTACAAAAGATTTTGGTTACAAAAATGTTACTCCAAAAACATTCTTATAAGCATGTGTGGGATTTTCTTGCTTCAGCATTCAGGAAAACCCAGAAATGAAGCGCCGAACACAACAATTATAAATGTCGGAGCTTACAAAGCACAACTCTTTTAATCTATATTTAAAAGCATTTATCTTGAAAGGCTAAAACGAGGCTTTATAGGCAGACTGGTAAGATGAGTTTACCTGTTCAGCGCTTGACGTTTGATGGCAGCCTCTGCCTTTTTCAAAGACAACTAAAAGAATAGAAAAAATCAAAAGGGACTATTACTGATGTATTTTATCTTAGAATAAAATGATAATGAAATGCTTTATATATTTAAATGCTTTAATTTTGGGCATTTAACCAAAATCCCTTTCAAAAAACCCACTTCCTCCAGCATGATTTATTTGGCCAACTCACATTATCGATTCAGACACTCAGTCCTTACTCTATTTTCTCAAGTCACCCTTTGCCAGCGGTTTAACCTGATCAATAATAGTGTTGAATCTGCCGTTTTTTTCTGACAAACAAACCAGACAGGAAGCGGTCAAGTGGTGACGGACCTGAGAAATGGTGTGTATTGATGTCTTTTCACAGCTGAAGCAACCTTCTGATGTTCATTCATGTTTATTTCGTGATGATCACGTGCCGCTTGAACACATGTTAGAGCCACCAAACTGGAAGTTTATTTTATAAAAAAAACTATTTCAGTCTTTCTATTTAAAAAATGTCATGTTTAATTGATTGTGTTACATGTGGTTTCTTTGTGATTTTGTAAAACGTACTACCAATGATCTAGCAATTTTTTTATTGTAATATTCGTTGTTGCTTCATCTGTTCTCCCATACTAAAATACATAAATAAGCACAATTTTTCCCATCTGCCTGCCATCATGACGAGACTACATTCATTCTTCCGGTGCCATCAGCTAATCAGACCTTGTCATTATGCATTAATCCTAGTTATTATTCTTACCATATACATGTGCTGCTTTTATAGCTCAGGTGATATCTGCTGCACGCAAAAATAAGCCCTCACAACGTGCAAAAAAAAATCACTTCTGTCATAAAGGATTTCACATGAACTCTTGCTGATTTTTCTAGGGCCGTCTCACGGAGCACACACATTATCAGACGGAGATCACACACTGCGAATTCTTGACATTATGTGAGAGGGCACACTGAGCAGCTACAACGCTTTTGCAAACATCCCTGACGACATATGACATTGTTCACACAAACGGAAGACTTTTAAATGCTGACCTCTCATGCACAGAAGCATGACACAGCCGACAGGGGTTCAGTGCTGCAATGATAATTCAAAGAGACTCGACAGACCTCATAGCGTGGATTAAGAAACTAGGAATTCATCCTACAGGACATGGAAAGCAGATAAAAGGAGCTTCAAGACAAATGCACAAAAGAGCACAAAAGTCATCTATATTGCAATGGGTGTCAAAGCCTTAAAAGAGCTCCTTAACTCATCTTTTGTGTAATCGTGATGGACACATCAAGACCTATATGATAATCGACATTATGAAATAATGCATGCATTTATGCAAACCTTCACTTAGTGCTCACTACCCACTAAAGTCTGCAGAAAAGCCAAACTGAACTGAAGATAAATCGCACGTTATTAAATGTGAACAAAATTATTCTGGCTTCTTACCAACAAAGGAGAAAAAAAACCCTTCTCAACCCCAGTCCATTTTGAGAATGCTCTGTTAAGACTATATGCAAACATTGTGGAATGTCTATTATTTCAGCAACACTTGACTGATAGTTTCATTTACAGCGACTGTTAAGATTGTCACGTTGTCACATTTTGGCATAAACTACATTTACAACGTGGTGGGAATGACAGAAATGAGAAAACAACAATGCAAAACAAACAAACAAAAGTCGAATGAGGGTTTGCTTGTTTAACTTTGACAAATAACTTATTAACATCGACCATAAGTCGCTAATGCAACAAAAATCGTTATATTATACAATGCCCGACACATCTGTTTTACATATGCACCATTACAAAACGTACAATGATACGGTGATAATCAATATAGTGATAATAAATATATCCTGTACAGTATATTTGTCGTATAATTTATATCATACTTAATGTTTACAATATTCAAGGTATGTTTATTATCAAAGAATGCCATAGTATGACCAATACTAGTGCACCAAAATATGTTTTGGGGGTTTATTATTGTAATAATGCAATCAGATGACATTACCTTTGATATATTATAGTGCTGAATCCTATATTGTATATTCAGGTAGCATTTACTTCAAGGCTTTTCAATGAATACTATAGTATTATCATCATAGCAGTGTCCAAAACCATTGTAATACCTTGGTATATATATATATTCACCAAAGAATTTATTTAGCACTGCATTTACATCGTTTTTCAACAGTTGTACAAGTAGGATGCATATAAAATAAAACGGGGAAAAAACAATAATAGCGTTGCATTTTTGTCCGTGCACCGTGTAAATGTTATAATAACTTTAAATAAAAATGACAGAACTTCGTGCAATCGAACGACATATGCTATTGTAAAAGAAAAAAAACGCACGACAAAAATATAACCATTACAGTCCGATTTTTTTACCTGTTCATCCTGATGTTGAACTTTCTCCAGGGGTCCGTCGAGACATCCACGACCTCCTCAAACCCTCGAGGACATTACGACTCGCTCAAACCACCTGAAGCTTTTGGCAGTTGTTCAGTTCACCTCTGACCTGCCGGGATCACCTATGACCTGTTTACAAAAAGCCCGGAGCTCTTCTTCATGGCTTCGTTCGTTCGTTCAGTGGCGCCTTCCGCAGCTCCGTCCGCGTCCTCGCGCGCGCTCTCTGCCTTTTCACCATGAAATGAGATTCGTATCGAACATACAATATTTCTCAACACTGTGCCGCTTCTAATCTCTATCAAATCTCTTAAAAGCCCGATTCCCCCTCCCCTCCCTCTCTTTCTCTCGCTCTATCGCTCTCTCAATGTCTCTTTCTCTCTCTCTCCTCACTCCATGTATGCTGTCGTGCAGTTTGTTCTGGTCACTAGCCCTCTTGCTCTGTTTGGGCTTTTGCTGTTTATTTTCATTTTTTTTTATTATTGTACTGTTCTGCAATATATTTTGCTGGGGACCTGGCAGGCTACTTTGTGATAAAAGCTTCAGAGATTTACTGTTTTTTTTTAATTAATTTTTATCATTTTTAAACTGTTTAGGTCTAGGTTTATTATTCATTATCATATTCCATCTCTTACCAACACCTGAAAATACTACTACAAAACCACCTTACTATCTGTAAGCAGTAGTAGTATTGAAGGAAAACTTAGTTAATAGTGAATACGTGTTAACAGTAATCTAAAGTGTTACCGTTTTCATTTAAACAAACGTAGTTGACTAACAAAACCTTACTGTAATTTGTAACCATTACTTTTTTTTACGGTCGCTCCATTTGACCCAAAACAAAATCCGTCTTTTCACGAAATGCATTTTCACTCATTTCGTGGTTGTCTTGTCAAATTAAAATGAACACGTTGCAGAATATCGGTTACGCAACACCTTTTATTTATTTTAAATAATTTATAGATGCAGGGCTTAATAAATAAATGAAGTCATTGATCCATGCATCACGGGGGTCTCTGTAACCACGAGCATGAAAGCGTAAAATAGTAAAAGTCAATATCTAGAACACGTTATGTCTAGAAAAATATGCATGTTTTTAATATTTATGAATTCCACCATTTTTAAGAAACATAAAAAAAGATGCGTCAAAACGTAGTCGTGAAGAAATATCCGTCTGTCTTCATCTGGAACCAACAGGAGTCAAATAATAATCTTTTAAGAATCAAAAAAGATTCTGCTGTAGGATAACATAAAAATAGTTAATAATTTATTCAGTAAACATCTGCTATACTGTTACACGTTATGTAAGTAGATCATTTTTAGCATATATTTACATACGTGCTAGTTAAGTGGGCTCCTCGAACTTTTCTCTCTCTGCACATCTGCGCGTCTTAAGGAGGTTTTTTCTTGCCACTGCCACCTTTGACTTGTCGACCGGGGGACATTTGGGCTCTGCAAAGCCGTTTCAAAAGAACATTTATTGCGAAAAGCATTGTAAATCTGACCCTGACGTGTCAAATTATGATAAAAATTTCATTAGTATTCCCTTTAGATTGTATCTTTTTGTGTGTGTCGTTTGGTTTAACAACACCTTCTGTTCGCTTCAACTTTACAGGTGTGACATTCTGTCAAAAGCAGAACAATCTCACACCTAGTTGCTCCAGCTTGAGCAAATACAAAGAGCTGAATAAAAACCATCTGGTTTTTGTGTCTAAACACTGAATTGATCACTTTAAAACGGCAGTTCTGCATCATCAGCCAGAAAGCGCGAGTTTGTCGTCCAAAAGCTAATATGAGGTCTAAATGTTGATCAGCAGTAATGGTTAGAACATTTGCAGAAGCCAGGCAAGAACACATAATTGAATTTTGTAAACAAGATGCAACGCAAGATGTCATTTGATGCCTATAGAACGTCTGTCAATTAAATATATTGAAGATAGAAATGTTTTTTTTAATATTATTTGCATACTTTGGCTTGGGGACAGTTTTCCTGCTAAATTCGTTTGCGGATGAAGAATTAGAAGAATGATTAATAATTAAATATAACTTTTTAAAACTTTAAAAATGCAAAGGGCTTTCTGTTATGGTATTGGGTTTTTAAAGTCAATGGCATGCCCTCGTTTAGCTCGTTAAGAAAACATGAGTGTGTTTATATCTTCAGGCTGTTTTAGGGAAATGTTGTCAACTGTATGAAATTCACTGTAAATCCATTTAGAATAAACATCTGCTAAATGGCATCTGGCTGGCTGTATACTTTCCCACTAACAATAAATTAAATATATATGTGTATATATATATATATATATATATATATATATATATATATATATATATATATATATATATATATATATATATATATATATATATATATAGGTCATGCATGAATTTTAGGGTTAAAGTAGAGATCAGCATTCTTCTGTGAGTTCATGCATAAGTAATTCCAGTGTTGTATTTTTAGTGCAATAGGGAAACTGTGCAGGGTCTGAAGATATTAAAGTTGCATAAACTCAAGGGGGATGTTCCACGACCTGGAACCGCCTGCTTAACACGAAAGCAGCCGTTCACCTTTTACCGCCATTAAAAGTCTGTTACCGAAATATTGCACATACGCACTTTTAAAGTGACAAATATTCCACTGAAACAGTGTTTCAACTGATATAAGATTTCGAATCCAAATATTTGCGATAAATGACACCTGTGGCTTCTTTGAACTTGAATAGAACTGACTTCATACATCCACTAAAAGGTTAATACGACACTGTAAAAAATGACAGTGATTTAACAGTAAAAAACTGTGAAAATGCTACAGTAAAAACTGTTAAATGGTTAATAGTAAATTCCTGTAAAATATAAAAGGTAAATTTACGTTCCTAATTTTGTTTGAATTTGATGAATCACAATGTTTCTTCTTAGATTTTCCATGATGGTATTTAGTGTTTATGTGAATGACACTGAGCACCTTCTATATATGTTTATATTTAAAAACTGCTTGTAATGAGCTTCACATGAGGTTCATCATGTGACTTTTGTATTTCAAAGATACAAAACAGATTCCAGAACTTTAATATGTTGATATAGTAACATTATATCAGTTAATGAAACTATGGTATTTAACTGTAAAACCGTGAAACCAAAAACGTTGTTACCGTATTTTTTATAGTGTGATTCTGGCAACCACATCAGCCAGTTTTTCACCCTAAATTTTACGGATTTTTACAGTCTTAGTCCTTTTGAGAAAAGTCCAAGCAGCATTTATTTGCAAATGCCATGTAATTTCAGATATATATGTTTTTAAGTGAGGCTTTAATGTCAAGATAGTTTTTGGAGCTCCTGTACATCAGACCTAAAAAAATAAGCACATGACATATATTTTAAGACGCACCAATCAAGTTGTTCTACCGGCTACCGAATCACTGGGTTCATTGTAGGACTCAAAACCTTCACCCCTTTCTAAACAGGCCAGCCAAGAGAGTCTGAATTATTCAGTGGTGATTAAAGCACCAAACCATATCCGATCCAGATCAGTTCATGTTTTTTATTTTCATTGATAACCATTACTTAAAAAGGAAAAAATAGCTGCTGGTTGCCTTCCTTTTTTTTATTAGCATATTTCCTTTGATAGTACGCTACTAAAAGCTATATAGCCAGCATGTTCAATTCTTGTTGTGTTATAGCCTAAATATGTCTTTCTTAGAACTGTTTGCATCTGTGTTACCCGATTTGCTGACATCGCATGGTAGATGTGTATAAGGGTGAGCTATGGTAGGGGCATAATCCTAATTGCACGATTTAGAAACACCCACCACTTAGAAGACGCCCACTTTTTATCGTCCACAGACCTCTACATTCTCCAGATTGTTTAATAAGCGCGTGCACTGTTCATCGTGACTGGCTGACTGGAGAAAACCCCGCTCAATGCGGCTGACAAGTCCACAATGCCTCCACTTCGGGGTCTGTGTTTATTCCAATGCAATCATCACAATTACTCAAGATTACAGCTGCAATCACATGTAAGTGTGATGATTACATTGGCTCTGTTGTCGAATTCCCAAATTATAGATACAGTGTCAGTTTAAAGACTTTTGTATCCAAAACTGCAATATTTAACGTGCACATAACAAATGCAATGCAACGCAGTCTAACGTGTAAACATTGTGATTTACTGCAGCAGAAACTACAACCATACCTGACACAGCTCTGGGTTTTCCACTCCTGATTTGCATATAGTTGAGTTTTTCATTCATCCATACATGAGGGTTAACCTCGGTTTCCATAATGATCTGAAAATACCCTCTAATTTCAAATAAAGCAGCATTTTGTTTGTCAGCATTGCAAAGTTGCATGACCAACTGAATTCAGATATCTTTGATATGTTGATTGCATCTGGCATGAAAATTTGTATGCGCGTATGATTCATTCGTCATGATCCCCAACATTACGTATTGATTAGTTAACAAGAGTTTTTAAATTTCGACTTCGGCAATAACTCCTCTCACGCATAATAATACCGCCTAATATTCATCATCGACGATTAGTGCAACTAGCAGGCTATTCAAGCACCATCCCTTTTACTTTGCTACCCAAACAACACATAATTGCATTGCTAGTTGGATTTCATTTTTTTGCATCTAGCTGTGCGCTTGTGATCGACCCACCGCTCACTGTAAAACTAAATAAATAAAAAAAGACCAACGCTGAGAAATAGATGAATATGCCACAAGCGTGACCAGCTGCAGCCTGCAGGCTACTAACCACTGACCGCTGCATGTGATCGTGCCGCGTTTGTTGGGTTTCTCACCAATTGCAATTACGTAAAATAAAGCATCAGCTCGTATGCATTATTTGTGCCCATTCAAAATGCAGAGCGTGTTTGGCCTGCGATCAGCAGCCTTTTAAAGCGGGCGGGTTCGGCTCACACTGAGATAAAACCTCATGTCGTGGCGCATTTCGCATTTATCTCAGAGTGAACAGAACCTCCTGCCGTTCAATTGCACATTTGCTTTCCCCCCCAACCTGATCAATATTTAAAAAGTGTAAATAAATCATTGCCGTACGAAGCCCCTAAGGTACCGGGGAGGTTGTTTGGTGATGTTGCTAGTGTCCGCATTTGTGTTTGTGTTGCTTTGCGACTTCACCTTTGCGCGTGCGAGCAAGTGCGTGTTTAGAAGGTCAGCGTACCTCGAGGTACGTGAAACGCACTGGGTGCTTTGATTACTGTGTGTGTGTGTGTGTGTGTGACTCTAACAAGTGTTGTCACAGGGGCCCAGACAGATGGCTGTGTGTTTTATTCTCTCTGGTTCTGGCTGCAGTTATGGATGCTGTTTGAAGTTTGCGGTAACAAAGTCGTAGCTCGCGATCCCGTTTCATTAAACTCTCCCGGTCTCTCCATTAAACGATGTGGTCTGCTTTGGTTTCCTTGGGGTTTTCGGCACATTAACGAGACATGGTGCAGAAGACAGATCAGAACGCAGACCTATAAGAAGAGGATTATTTACAAATTGGACTACAGCGTTTGTTATATTTTGCATGATTCCTAGTTATCCAGCAGACGCAGGGTCTTTTCTTGCTTATATATGATGTATCAAACAAATGCACTGGGAGGGGGGGTGGGTTCGAGCTGCAAATAACTGGAGTTTTCTTTGTTCGGATGTATTGCTCTGCTGCTTTTGTTGCCTGTCGCAATCTATCCACACCATCACGAACCATGAGCCGCTTGGTGTGCGTGTAAATTCGGTGGACAGTGTACTGTCAGAAACTTGTCTTTAGTTGTCAGTCACCCTCTGCATGAAACAAACACTCGCAAATGGGGTCCTCAAAGGATTTCACATCTGTCAAGCGGTACCGTGCGTTTAAGCAAAGCCAGGACCCAAATGGACCGTGAAGATCAAATTGTTTTAAAAATGTCATTTAATACGTGTATCACATCACCTCTAATTTAATCTACTTCCCCACTTTTGTACAGATTGTCATGTTAGTGATCGTTTCCATGTGCAATGGCTTGATAAGATAATGCGCCTGCAAACTCTACCCAGATATGTCCATTCTGGTTTGTGCATTATTTTGCTTTCCTGCGAATATTACTTCGGAAACATTTGACACAGTCTGTAATATTCATCAAAACATTCTGCTGGTGTTTTTCGTGATCAAAGCAATAAAAAAAGTCTATCAAACATTGCAGGCTGTAATGAATTCGTAAGTCTAACAGCTATGAAAGATGTCTCTAAGCGCAGCCGTTTATTTGATCAGATTTTTAAAAAGTTTTTAAAGTTACTGTATTCTCTTTTAACATGTTTACCGCAAAATTGTCGAAGCCATCAGTAAAGACATTCAAAGTGTTACTAAAATATTGGGAAACACTTTATTTTAAGGTGTGCTTGCTACAAGTTACATGTACTGTAAAAATAATCATGCATAATTACATGCCTAAACCAAACCCTAACCCTAATCCTGACTATATAGTAAGTACACGTAGTTAATTATGACTTATTATGTACTTTATAATGAATTATGTACTTAAATGCATAATTACACTATAACAAAGTGTGACACCTTAAAATAAAGCGTAACCAAATATTGTTTTATTACAACAAATACATTTAAAAATGTTTTATATATTTTGTAAATATATAACAAAGGATATAACACAATAATGGGGCATGTTGTCACACGTTATGGGGTAAGTTGTCACAATGGAACCTTCCATTAAACATAACACTTTACCAGCCGGAAAAATAAGCAATTAATTAATGAAAAATATGATTCACTCTACATTTTAAGATTTTCTCTATAGTCGTCAAAGCTCATGTGGAACCTTTCGTGAGTGACAACTAGCCCCGCTCCCCTGTTATGCATGAGCTTAAAGAAAAACGTGGGCACTGGAAGTGTCTGATTTGAGGAGGCGATGGTGCCTTCCTCCCCTTAGTGATGATGCCATTTCAGATGAATCCCTTGAGCTTGTTGCCCTGGTGTTTGGGGTTAAATTTGAATAGACAGATGTGCCAGAGCCAGAACTGCTGCAGAGCTCTCCGTAAGCCCAAGTCATCCTCTTCAATAATGCAGGAACCCACATGTGACGGGCACATGGCCATGCATTCAGCAGAGCATGCCTGCAGGGAGAAACACACTCTTGGGGATAATGGTAGACGGGTGCATCTTTACCCTCTTTGCATGCTTCTAAACGCCCCTCTGTTTTCATCTTGCCATTATTTAAGAGATCTTTATTTATACCAACTATGCAATAATTCATTTTTGATGATTTGTTTGAAGTTTGGGCAATTATGACCTTTTTTTTGGTGTAAGAAGGCAATTACATTTTTTAGCTGCAGATGAATGCATTATATTTCATAGATATTGTTTCATTTACTCTAAAACCACAGTTACAGTTTTGCATGGTCAACTTTAAAACCTTGAAACTACTTCAATGTGAAAACCATCAAACGTCAATGTTTAAAAGCAGAATCTTCAAACTGTGTGGTCTTTCTTCTCAACATCAAGTGTCTTGAACTTTTAATCCAATTGAAGAAATACAATGTGTTATAGTTGTGTTGCAATGCATTAAATTATGATCACGTCTAAGTACAGCTTAAAATTGTGAGCTTTCATTAAAGAAATTGCAAATTATAACAATTTACCTGGGCTCAAATATATAATTGTGTTTTGTCGCCCTCTGCTGTTTTGCATGAACGCTGTTTTTTAAAATTATTCCTGTATTAAAATTTTAAATGTACATTTAGATGGAGTTAGAATATTGTATAATTTTAACCTAAGAATATCTGGCCCGTTAAAGATATAATAACAAGGATTCTATCGTATAATACTATGCACACGAGAGGACGCGCTGTGAAAAGGGTTCTGTCTCTTTAAGAAAGCCCTGGCTGTGTTTTTGTCGCGTCAATTTGACGTCAGAGTCGCTTTCCGTGCCACATGTTTTGAAGAAGTCGATTTATCCCTATAGCTTTTCCAAAAACACCTCGGAACGGACGCATGTCTTTGTGGATAAAGACAGTATTTTGCATGGAAATATACTGGTTACTCTTTCAAAGTAAGCGTCACAACAAATAAGTGTTTTGAAGACTGAACGGATCACTGTATAGTTGATCGGGTTGTTATATTGCGTACTATATTTCACAGGATTTCTAATAAGCCGTCTTTCTCATTTTAGTCTGTAATAGCTGTCACATATAACCATGGCTCTTCCGGAGAAAAATGAAGTTACAGCGGAACTAGAAACACAAGCCGCGATCAATGAAGACGAGATAAATGATTTTAAACAAGTGCAAGAGGAGAAGCGGGAGGAGAATGCAGATGGTGTTGAAGATGCTATTCAAGAGATGAACTGTGAAGATGACGATGATGATGACCTGGATAGAAATGAAGAAGATGCGAAACCAAAGGGCAAGAAATGTGTTCCAGGCATCGTGTATTTGGGACACATTCCTCCGAGGATGAGACCAAAACACATGCGGGCTATGCTTAGTGTGTACGGAGAGATCGGGAGGATCTTCCTCCAGCCTGAAGGTAAACTACTGTACTTTGCGATGTTATATGACTGAATTAAACGTGTTTGTTTACCAGGCAGACTGTAATAGACATGTATTTGGTCTAACATCACACTTATTACAGTAACAATCTGTCAACTACAATTTTTATATATCTTAACTTTTTTTAAATTGTAGACCGTACGGTTATACCTTAAAATTGTCAAAGTTAAGTTCATAGCAATGCATATTACTAATCTGAAATTAAGTTCTGATATACTTGCAGTAGCAAATTTACCAAATATCTTCATGTAGCATGATCTTTACGTTATATCCTAATGTTTTAGTCCATATAATGTATTGTTGGCTGTGGCTATGAATATTTTTGTGCTAATTATGAGTTTTTTTGCCCAGGGTCGCATGCGCGTGTACTCCAGAAAGTACTAAATTAAACGATTCAATCAGACTAAGTTTTACAGATTGTCTCTTATTCTTACTGAGGCTGTATTTATTTAATCTGAATTAAAGAGATCGATCATTTAGTGAAATATTGAACTATTTTGCATCTATTTAAAAACGAAAATTATTAGCGTGATGGAAAGCTAAATTATCTGTAGTTATTCCTGGAGTAATCGGTGCCACAGCTTGATCCTTTAGATGTGCTGCTCAAGAAAGGTTAATTATCATTATGCTTTTGTCCAGCAGGGATGCGTTCAGTTGGTCGAAAGTGACAATTAAGACATTTAAGTGTTACGAAGGATTTCAGGTTTAAGTGAAAGTATGAATACTGAAAAAAGTGTTCACCAAAAACACTGACCATATTAAAAACTATTCATAACTGAGCTACAGTAAGAATTGAGCAGCAAATCAACACATTAGAATGGTTTCCCCTACAAAATTAAATCTTATGTCAAAGTGCATGTTTTGTTGTTTTTGACCCACTTCCCGTATGAACAGTTTTGTGCCTCTCTTCCAGATCATTGTGTGAAAAGAAAGAAGAAGAAGGCGGGAAGCAGATCGTCTAGTTTCACGGAAGGCTGGGTGGAGTTCAGAGACAAGCGCATCGCTAAGAGAGTCGCACTCAGTCTGCACAACACGTCCATGGCCAACAGGAAGAAGAGCCGCTTCAGTAGTGATCTGTGGTCCATAAAGGTACATAATACAGATATACTACTATTTTAAACGTTTGAGGTCAGTGTGAGATAATATATATATATATATATATATATATATATATATATATATATATATATATATATATATAAAATTATATATTTTTTATTTTATATATATATATATATATATATATATATATATATATATATATATATATTTTTTTTCATTTTCTTTAATCAGCAAGGATGAATTAATCAAAAGTGAATATTAGAAGGATCATGTGACACTGAAGATTAGATTAAAATTCAGCTTTGCGTCCCATAAATGAATTACATTTGAAAATATATTGAAATGGGAACTATTTATTTTAAATATTATTTAGTAATATTATTTTACAGTGTTACTATACTGTGTTTTTCATCAAATAAATGCGGGCTTGGTGAGCATAAGAGACCATAGACTGCTTTTTATAACTCCTTTGTAAAATTCATCATTAATGAAGCTGTGTAGTTACTTTTTCTCTCTCTTCTCCATTAAGTATTTGCACAGGTTCCAGTGGTGCCATCTTAGCGAGCGACTGGCTTACGAGCAGACGGTGTATCATCAGCGTATGAGAACAGAAATCTCTCAGGCGAAGAAGGAGACCAACTTCTACCTGGCCAGTGTGGAGAAGAGCCAGAGGCTGGAGAACCTGAAGAAGAAGGCGGCGAAGAAGGGAGAGGTCGTAGAGGAGAAGACGTGGGACTACAAACAGAGACCTACAGAAGAGGAGATCCACCTGAAACGGTTTAAGAACAAAGGCTTGTCCAAGAAGAACCTCCAGAAGGCAAAAGAGAAGAGCAAAACCATCCAAGACAAAGCTCAATCGAACGTTTCCCTCTTGGCTAAGATCTTCAATAGTGGAAGGGCTCAGGAGTGATATACTCAGAACGAGATTAAGTTCAAGTTTTGGTGAACTGTGGTTGTATACAAGCTGTTCAACATGCAATCTTAAAAAAAAAAATGCTCTACTCATACTATGTTATTGACGCAGACCAGATATAAACCCCATATAGATGGAACTGATTGACTGTTTCATACTTTCAGAATAAAAACACAGTGTGGCTCACATGAAAATGACCCACCGTTGTAAAAACAGTGCTCTTATTTTTCACATGAAAAGAGGCTTAACGACTAATGTCTGAAAGTATAAAGCATTGTTCATTCGTTAAATTGTTCTCTAATTCTATCCTATGCCTGAAACATTTGAAAAAAGTAGTTCTTTAATTACTTTTAGTCACTTGAACCTGGAAACTGTCACCGGATGAGTTTTTGAGATTCAGATTAATTAGTCATGTTATTTTCATTATAACAAAAGTCTTTACAAACAAAATTAATCTTAACTTTTATTTTATTAGTACAATAAAAATATGAACGCTGCAAATAAACAAACAAATAAAATCTGTGTTTTTGTTTTCCTGCAAAAATATATTAAAAAAAGTCATGACTCAATTAAATCATAAGAGAGAGTATATTTTTTACTATGTTTTTTTAATGATATTTTATTGCAGGACATTATTTCATGTTTTAAGCCAAAACTACATTTGATTTTTTTCAAAAATATTTTTCTTCTCAATTAAATGTATCCTAATTTAAAAACCTTTAAAAATGACATTGAAGGACCTCTGTGACATGTTTTGCTTAGGAAAAACAAGAAGTATTTTTAATAGACTTAATTTCATAGCTTCATCAAACAATACACTCTATCAGCAGGTTGTGTTGTAAAACGTCTTAAATTATAGATCAGCGGGAACGGTTTAAAGCATTACGTCGTAGCAAGTGGGATTTGTTAAGGACAAATTTAGTAGACATGACCTCACAAAACTCATTGGGTATTTTAGAGGAAGCGGCTTCTTCTTTTTCCCCTTGTACAACCTTGTTTTCATCTACTTGTAAAATAAGACATTTCTCATCCTAAGAAGACTGATTTCTCCAGGCCATCTTCGACTTTGGTGTACTCCAGGTTGGATTTGTAGTATCGGCTTTCGTATCGTGGGCTGTTTCTCACATATTTCAAGTATTCCGGGCTTCCAGGACAAATGACGTTGTCAGCCAACAGGACAGTGCCTTTCCTGAGCAGACCACAGTCCTGAAATGTTATTAAAAAATGTAAAAAAATAATATTTGCCATGTTAAAATAATTCGGGGTTAGCAGAAACAGTTTATTTTTGTGGTTTCTTATTATGCAATTATGTACATATTAATTAAAAATTACATATGGCAACAGTAATAGAAAAAAAAATTGGGCTTCTTACCTCGAGAAGTTTAGTATCTGGCACGTAACGATCTTTCCAGTGGTCCAAAAACACAAAATCAAAGGATTTTATCCCAAATTGTTCCTTAAATTTCGGTATTAAATCACCAGAGGGTCCCTCCACTAGTGTAACCTTTAAAACAGAACGAAGAAAGCGTTGTTACCTAAAATTTGTAGTTAAAAAGAGTGGAATTCGCTGTCGTAAAAATATAACTGACGTTCGTAATAAGTCGCTGTAAACGTGCATTTGTTGCTGCCGTAAAGCAAGCCGTATTTTTCGCGGAATGTCGTACCCGCTCACGAAACACGCGCGCTCCCAGAACAGATGTTTGGAAAAGAAACATACGCTATTCGTCTTATTAGAAGTCAGTGTGCCATCAGATTGACTCAAAACACGGAAATTTAAAGGTAAACAAACGTACAGTTGTTTTAAGAAGCCACGAGATAATAGTCTAGCGCTACAAAACTGGTAAAGGTACAATTTACTTACTTTATCAACTATGAATTTGAACATTTTAGTCTTTCAAATTTAGTATTTAAATTAATTTAATTTTTTTGAACACTTTCATGTCAAATGTGACGAACGGACCAGATTGCACAGTGCAGTTTCTGATGGAAAAAGCTTTCAAAGTAAAGTCTACACCTGTTTTTCTCCTTTTTCCTCACCTTGTCCTGAAGTCCAGCGTAGGCAATGACCTGGCGAGCAACTGCGGCAAAGGCCGGGTTGAATTCGACAGTAATGAATTTGGAGCCAGGGGACAGCAGTCGAGCGATCCGGACAGTGGAGTACCCGCAGTATGTGCCGAGCTCCAGAGCTATGCTGGGGTTCACCTCCGTCAACACCGAATCCAGTATGAGCCCTACAGAGATACACACAGAACACAAACCAGAGGATAACTGAGGAAACTAATCAATGAGGTGGCTAATGACATAGTTAAAATATCATTAGAGCCTTTCTGCCCCATTAGCAGTTCCACGCCATCATTTATTCATCAGTGCCTGTTGTCATGCATGAAATTGAGCTGCTGGTGACAATATCAAACTTATGTTCAGAACGTACTGTATGCCACTGCGTTAGATAACAAATATCTATTGAAGAAGCATCAGGCGCAAATGCTTTTCTTAGCATTATATACACTGTATTCATTTGAGAATGTTTTTTTTTAAAACAAATTAAGCAAAATTATGTACGTTTTGGCTCATACAAGAAAATCAAATCTGCTAGTGCACTGTAAAAAAAAAAAGTATGTTTTATAAAAAAGTACTATTTTAGATTCAAAATTTCACATTTTATTCAGTATGTTACTTGCCGTTTTATTGTAATTAATTGTGAAATTTTTCTGTAGTTTCTGAGGAAAACTAATTTCTATACCATTTTGTAGTAAAAATAAAATAAAAAAAAATTAAATGAACAAGTATTATTTATATTTAAATAAAACCGAAATTGAATATAAAAAAACAAAAAACTTGAACTTATTTATTAGTTATTAGTTAATAAAGTCAACATTTTTATTTAATTTAGTGTAACAAAATAACCATATATATATATATATATATAAATATATACATAATTATTTTGCCTCTTAGATGTGTTATATGTTTGTACTGGAAAAAAAAAATTGTGTGTGTTTTTCTGATCTTTTAATCACCCAATGTTTTGTGTTTTTTTGTGGATATATGGAGGTCAGTTCCCCTCATATTCAAATGATGTTCATGTTCCACTAATATCTGTCAATTATCAACAATCGGTAATAATATCTGTAATAACTTTGTATAAAGGATTTGCAGCACATCCTCAGTCCCATCATGCATCAGTGCACCCGATTGCTGCTGTTTGTGTGGATGCATTGCCTGCACATCGTGCACATTCACACATTCAACTAGTGTGCTGTGTGCAGCCATGCAGAGAACGTATTGACCCAGTAGACAGGAGACTGCCATCACTTCTCATTCAGAACAACGGGCTGTGAGCAGCCCTAAAGCCATTTACTCAACTGCAGAAAAGAGCATAATAAAAGCCAAAAAAAAACCAAGCTAATGGTGAGAAAATTGGAAAAGGAGTGGAGAGGGAGGCGAGAGAATGAAAAAACAGGTTGCTACCTTTTTCATCGCCCACGTTCATGGCCCATTCTTTGTGCCGGCAGTAATAATCGATGGCTGAGATGACGCTTTCAGGGTCTCCTTTTGTGGCGTTTTTCTGAACGGCTTTTAGTATGCGCTGTGTTCATAAAAATCAGCCTTGATTAACGGTGTATTTTAACATATATTGCGGCACTGAATGATTAGCATATGCATGTACTATTGTATTTATACAGAACTCCAAGGTACTTAATTTATTTAATGTTCGATTTTACATTAATCATTTTAATAATAAATAAATATTCAGTTATTAATATAGTTATAATAAATATGTCATATTTAGTCATAATGGAAAAGTGAAAATGTAATTGTAATACATAAATGCTATATTTTTAAATAATATTTCATGAACAATGAAAATAACTTAATGATTCCGATAAAGAAAAAAAGTATTTTCTTTAAACATATTTTAAAATATATTTTTCATAATGAATGAAGAGTTGTTGAGTAACAAACAAATATAATACGTCATGTACAATAATAAATAATGCATTTGGCTTCACCATACACCACGAACAAGGACATCAACACGACATAAAAACATAAATATATGTAAGAACAGTATATGTAAAAGCTATATGTATAATGTAAAAGCTCACATTAATGTGCATACTGTACATATCTACAGCCAGCTACTCCTATTCATGTCTTGACATTTAATTTTCTAATGGTAGTTGTCACAGATGACATTTGGTACACATTCTTACTTGCCCCAGGTCATCTAAATCATGTCCTTGTAGGTAAAACTGGAAATGAGAGTGTAAGGGAGGAGCTGAATCCTTTATAATATCAAACATTTTAGATATCCAAATATATTTGAACTCAGAGTCAGATAAATGTCATGGAACTTCTTTACAGGCTTTGTTAGATTAGCCAAAAATATAATATAAGCCACTATTTTCATTAAAAAACCATGCCATGAACCTTCCGTGTTCAAAACGCCACGGTAATAGCATTTCTTTTTTTCTGCCTCTCTGCAGGGACTCTCTGGGCTCTCTGAATCACAGCGGTTCGATCAGCGATGTATGTGATTGACAGAGGGTCACCTGAGGTTGCGACGATCCGGTCACGATGTTAAGGAGCCGCTCAAGGATGACAGCGTGCCAGAGGAGTGCCAGCCAGCCGCTGCTCCGCACAGCTGCAGGGATGAGCCAACGACAGAGGACGTACAGGACAGCTGCTGAAATCACCGTCACTGCCAACACACTCCACGGCATCCTGTGAAAGAGAGAGAGACGTGCACAAAGAGAATAAACGATTAAGGTCAGCAGAAAAAATGACATTAACAGCACCGCAATTCGCAAAGGGTGAGACTTCAAAGCAGTGTCAGAAAGAATTACGCATAAACAGATAAGGCATCAGTGTAAAATCAGGGGAAAATCAGCTGAAGGTCCAAGGATGAATCTCACAAAGCCTGTTAAAACATGTCTTTGCTTTTTATATTTCACTCCTAAATCCAAAGTAAGAAATAATGAGTTGTTGAAAGACAATTTGGTATAACTTGGTATAATTTTATTTTAATTTAGCACTATTTTCATGGCAATGAAGCCTATTTTTTAGAGCATATGTGTATATACTGCATGTATTTTTTTCAATTCAAAATTGAATTCAAAACATCAAAATTGTTTTTGTTGTTTGGATCTAGAACAGGGTTAACAGTAAAACTGTAAAACTAAAACTTTACTTAAGATAGCATTAATGTGAAACGTTACCTGACGTAAAACTAAATTAAATTAAAAAAAAAAAAATTAGAATTTAGTTTAATTCAATGTAGCCTACTATAATAACTCAAATTGTATCTGGAATAAAACTAGTTATTAAAAACACACAAACGCTTACTAAAATGCTTAAAGCTTTAATGAAATTTAAATAGCAATAAAGATAAAATAAAAACTGATTTAAATAATTCATAAAAAAGTGTGATATTATAAAAATGATACTAAAATAGCACTGGTCCCAATGCTTTACATTTGAGTTTTCATTGTTCTAAGTAGATTTACATTAACTTAAAGCAGCAATGCCAGCATGATATATATATTTTAAAGTATTTTGTTCTAAATATTTAGAACAAAATACTTTAAGTACTTTTCTTTTACAGAATTTCTTTACAATTTATTTATTGAGTTATGGTTAGAGTTTTGTCCAACCTTTTTTCTTTATTATCTTATATAATTATTTTCTTTCATTTTGTATATTTATTTCTATTTTGGAGAGTAACCCTATAAACCACGGTATAAAATATAATAACTATGTATCATTTTATACATGAATGTTTATTTTTATTGATTTTGGAGAGAAATACAATAGGCTTTGTGAGACTTCAAAACTGACTGTTGTTGTTGATTTTACTCCAGCTTAAAGCAACACAACCTTTGGACCTAAATTATTGATTATCTTATGTGTGTTTGTGATAGACGGTCACACCTGTGTAAACACCACGCAGCTCTGTCACTCATATTATGAAGCAATATCTCATGATATCCACATCCATAACACGTGCTTCGCCTATATTTGCAAGGGCATTTAAGATGTCACCAATAATAACTAATAAAACAATATAAAACAGGGAAAAGACAAAAGGGAGGACAGGGTTAAAAAACTTTGACTTTTAGTGATGTAGATCGCCAAACTCTCCACCCCCCTCTCCTGTTTCTATATAGAAACAATGAAAGCTCCCTTTTCTGTGCTGTTCAAGATTTGGCCTCATGACTGGGGAAGGAAATGAATTAGCACAGCTTCATCCCCACAAATGATTTAGCACTCACATGTTTTTAGCCATCTTTACGTGGCTTAATAGTTGCAGGTTAACCCTTAAACTGATACTTTAGTATTATGTCAACATTTTTTTTGTGTTTATCTCTAATCATCGGTTAAAATGACGACAGTTTCACCATTCACGTTTAAAATGTCTATTAATGTTTTTGAAAGTGTCTTATGCACACCAAGGCTGCATTTATTTGTTAAAAAATATAGTAAAAAAATATAATCTATCTAATTTTATATATCTAATTTATATATCTAAATATATCTAATTTTATTAGAATTTAAATAGATTAAAATGTAATTTATCCCTGTGATGAAAAACTGAATTTTCAGCATTGTTACCCTTTTTGTGTCACATGATCTTTCAGAAATACTCTTAAAACGTCGTTTTGATGCTCGAGAAAGATTTTTTTGCTGTGAGTGTTGAGACTTTCATTTAGAAATTCCATTTATTTTTGTAACATCATAAATGTCTGTTGTCATTCGTCATAAATGTTACCGTCTTTTTTTAAAGCATCCTTGCTAAATTCATTTTCTTTTTAAAAGCTTTTGAATGATAGTGTGTAATTTAATAAAGAACTTTTTAATCTCAAAAACGAGATTAAATGTTAACTCAATTACGACAAAGTACTCAAAAAACCTACATTTAACACCTCCCTTCTTGAAAACTACAGACCTGTCTCTCTCCTTCCGTTCATAGCGAAAACACTCAAACAAGTTGTTTTTCAACCAGGCATCGTTGTCCTCATCACAGAACAACAAACTCCATGCTAACCAGTCAGATTTCAAGAGAGGTCACTCAACGGAGACTGCTCTGCTCTCAGTCACTGAAGCCTTGCGGATTGCTAAAGCTGATTCCAAATCATCGGTTATTATTCCACTGGATCTACCAGCTGCTTTCCACAATGTCAATCATCAGATCCTCCGGTCCACCCTCTCCTCTCATCTCTGGGCATCACCGGGATTCGCTGGTCTGAGTTCGCTGTCTGTTTGCCTCTTTAAAATGAATCGCTTTATGTATTCCCCATTCGTAAAAGTTCACCCCAAAATAAAAAATGCTGCCATCATTGATCACCCTCATGTTATTCCAATCGTGTATATGAATTCATTACTTCTTCAAAACACAATAAGCTTTCGAATCAGAAAAAAACACACGCTTTAACATTTTCAAAGATATCTTTCTTTTTTTGATTCACGGGAGAAAGACATTCAAATATAGGCAGAATATTTCTGAAAAACTATCTCTTTAGAAAGAAGGTGCTTTAAACAACCTTTCTTTTCGAAGAACCTTTGCAGGAACCTTTTTTTTAAAGAGTACAGCGAGTTCAATATACCGCCACGCGCAGGAGTTATTACAGTGCTGCCAAAATGACACTGATCCTAACACATTCCTATTAGTGAAGCTCAGAACGAGGACTTCTGCTCTGGCTTTCTCTGCTGACACAATGGGCCCCTCATAAAGAACCCCAGGCACGATCCGCTGGAGTAACACAGTGAGATGCAGCGGTGACAGAAGCAGCCTGTGCGCTGTCAGAGCGTGGTTTAATTAAAGATGGTATCACCGTTCAGACCTGCAGCTGAAAATAAAACCCTAAAAGAAGCAGACAGACTGAAAGACAGAAGCGTCTCTCTTAAGAGGCCAGTTTTACGGCTCCTCCACATGTGCCGATATCGACCGCGCGGCCTTCCGGAGACCTGAGGACCTTAAGCAAGACTGAGCTCTGATTACCAAGCCACATGAATATTTAAGTCGCTTGCTTAATTATAAATTGCGGTAAGACTTTAGTGAACTGAAGTGTGCTGTTAACACGAAGGCAGCGAATTAACGCTTTTGCGCATGCTGCGTGCGGGATGTGTGAATTTCAGTCACCGTCTTGCTTATGAATAAATATTGAAGTGCGAACAATATCGGTCGAGACGAATGCAGAGCTGGATCATGCAGGAAGTTACATAAACACAAAGATCCTCACAGAATACATAACACATATGCATGCATTTCCTCGAATTTCATAAGCCAAGCAAAGAACAATCTGTTGCAATATTGTGCTAAACAACATTTCCATAATCTTACTTCCTTGTGCAGCTGTCTTCACAAACACACACACACAGAGACGAGCTTCCCTTTCTCTTTTACTCCGATGCCTTTATGCCTTTCTCTGACAAAGTCTTTCTTGCTGGCCTCTCTCTCTCTCTCTCTATCTCTCTCCCCTCCCTTTTCTGTTTGCTCTTTCTAACCTGTTCTTCTGGTCTGCTTTGATATGTGTTGAAAGTAATGTACGACCATGGGTCACGGTAGAGAGAGAGCGAGATATCGAGATGCAAGAACGTACATGTGTAACATACACGCTTCTCCTCGTAAATACTCAGATACGCACTTACACAAGGCAGAAGGAGCTGAACCTCGGCCAACTGGGCTGAGTTTTAATCCTCCTTTAGCCAATCATGTTCTAATCTTCCTGCGCTTTCTTACACCCCCTTCCTGCCTCCTTGTTTTCCCTATTTCTCCTCCTCCTCCACTCCCCGTGCACACACTGACACATGGTTAATGATGACAAAAGAGGGGCTTCGGCATCACCATTTTCCAGCATAGGGAGTATAAAGAGTGGCACGTCTTCTACAAAAAACATGATAATAAAAAAAAATAATGCAATACTACATATATATACATTTGAATGCACTTAATGCATTATGAAGATATACATTATGAAAATAATGTAAATGCAAATGTAAGTGTAAATGCAAAAAAACCCCAAATGATTTCATTTTTGTAATGGTAAATATATTTCTATAACAAATAATAAAAAATAAATAAATAAAAATTAAAATAAGAAGTAAAAATATAAAACCAATAAATTAATGTCACCAATTATCAACTAATAATCAGCTAATATTGGAGACTTTTTAACTATACACACACACACATATATATATATATATATATATATATACACACACATATATATATAGATAGATAGATAGATAGATAGATAGATACTGACCATATTCTTTTACTATTGTTCTATAATTATCTAAATAAGTAAAACAATCATTAATAAACACACACACACACACACAATATGTTCATACTATTACATGAAGCAAATTCAGTCTAAATGTATTGATATTGACTGATACTGTAGAGTTAATTGTTCATCCACCTTAAAACTGCTTGAAATTCACATGTAAAATCCTATTTTTGTGTGTGAAACTTTGGGTGCAGTGGTGCACATAGTTCTGTAACCACATAAATATACACATGAGAACATGATCATATTCTATACTTGTGGTATTGCATGAGCGCTACATGAGGCTAAGGAGAAAACAGAGAGAAAGAGAAGGAGAAAGGTTACAGATCCCAAATGTATTCTCCTTAGTACATGTCATTCCTAATCTAAATCATCCACACACACATAATGATGCTTTCAGACGGTGCATCCACAGACACAGGTGAGAGCCGGCACTCTGTTGTTCTGTGTTGTGCTTCTGTGAACCTCTAATGCTGCATAATAGTGTCGCTCTCAACATGTTAAGCACTTGAAATGTGAATGTACTAATGAAAGCAGCACATTACGGCATGCGTCAATGGGTTTGCCTTTTAGGTTTACATCAGCCACTTGACTCCTCTTATCTACATTATTGTTCACCAGTATAAATGAGACCTTAATAACATTCTTATTACTAATTAAAGCGCAAACACATGTGGTCATCATCAAGTAATAAGGATGGCATGTTGAAAGTCACCTGACCTGGGTGAACAGTGGCTACTGGTGGCCGAAAGAGGCATTTTCAGAAGTGCTCTCTCTTAATCAAGACAAGGTCGAACAAACATGACTGCCCTTGCCAATGGCTAGTGTTACATATAATTAAAGGCCATTGAAAAACAACACACTCGGTGCTTTTAAAAAATAAAAAGGTGTAACCTTGCATGCTTCTTTTTGCATTAAGTGTATGCAAACTTGCATTTTTCATCACCCACAAGCAGTGATTTAAACCTCTGGATAATTCCTAGCATTCAGTTTCTTCCCTGGTGAAGTAAAATGTTGGGAACTGTTAACGGAACAAAAGAATTGTTCATTTGCACCCAAGGCACATTGACGCAACCCCCATACAGTGGGTTTCCAGGACTAAAGTAACTGCTGGGGGCTCTGATGCATGCCAGAGCGGTGAGTCACTGTGGGTCTCCACTGCTCTGCATCACTCACACACACACACACACACATACTCGCTTCAGGTTAGGTTTCCCCCAGCTCTCCTAACCCATCCTGTTTAATTATCATATAAATCAATGCTGTCACTGCAATTATGGATATCCAAAATATAATGCACTAATAAGATTTCATGTACTCCATGTGTTATATATTGCAAGATGAACTGAAATTTAAATATACACGTAAGGGTATGAAGATTGTAATTATTAAACATATTTATATATATATATATATATATATATATATATATATATATATATATATATATATATATATATATATATATTATTGCTATCAAACAATCTCATTCAAAATAAGTTGAATTCAAGTTTTGGTTTGCATAATATATCTAATATATTATACAGTATATATTTTATATATTTATATTCGTATATCTTATATATAATTATATTTAAAATATAAACAAAATATTTTTCTTAAATATATACATGTATGTGTTTGTATTTATGTAATAAATATACACAGCACACACACACAAACTTTTGGACTTATGAAAATAAAATATGGATGAATGTATTTATTTCTGTATTTAATTATTTGATTATGTATTACAGTTTATTTCAACGTTTAACTATTTAATTTTGCATTGATTGTCCCTCCATAAAATACAAGCAAGTATTCAAGAAATATTTATGTTACATAGATTACAGTGTACACACCATTCTGATAGAATGATACATTTCCAGATGCACTTAATGATACACTTATTACTTAAGCCAGGGTGTAATGACGTATATCTACATTG
The DNA here is from genome assembly GCF_018831695.1 of Puntigrus tetrazona. Lineage (NCBI taxonomy): Eukaryota > Metazoa > Chordata > Actinopteri > Cypriniformes > Cyprinidae > Puntigrus > Puntigrus tetrazona. The sequence continues at coordinate 4,215,673 of NC_056706.1, read as the reverse complement.
AGAAGCCTTTTTAATGATAAATCTGCAACTGCAATTAAATGTAATTTCTTAAATAAATAATATGTCAAAAATATGTAACAGCTCAGCATGACAAACAGTGGCTCACACAGCATTCTGCATTAGACGCTGCACTCCCACTGCGTCACCCCTGCGCATTCCGACTAAATGGTACAGTCTGACTGGCTTGAACGGAATTCGGATCAGCCCATTATGAGCCAGTTTAATTTATTAGGGGTGGACGCTTTCACTTCCTATCCAAATTTTCTGACTGCAGGGACGCATAATGTACAGAATCGATCTAATCTGGGATATATCGTGATAAAAAAATAAATGTATCATGAAAACGTGCTAATAGCACTAGAATTAGCTCAATGACAAAATGACATGTTCCCCAACCTATCCAATGAGTGAGTGACTCCTGAATCTATTCGCAGCTGCTCTGTAGCTTCCATGATCCACTCCAGTCCGGATTTGGCAAGGAAAGGAACAGCTGCTGTAACGTTTTAGCAATTTCAAGAGAGAAGGAGCAGCGGTGAGACATGCGGGGTCTAAAGGAGTCGCTCCAGCAGCATTGGAGACCGGACAAACAGCAGCAGGAGTAGAGGATCATGGCCGAGGACTATTGGGAGAGCGCGGCCGCTTTGGGATATTATTACTGCTGTTAAGATTACACGAGCAACACACACTCATTTACACAAGCACACACGGATCTCAACTCCACGGGTAAGAAAGCCGTCCCGGATATCGTCCTGTCCCGCTCTGATATTTCATCGTAAAGTGGGGAAAGCATCATAATAGCACAGAAAAAGTAGATTTAGGCCGTTTTTGTGTGAGTTAATTCGCGCCGGACAGTCTGTGTGTGAAACCCTTGCTTGGGTCCTTAGGGATGTCTGAATGAAAACCGAGGGGATGTTTAATGGTATATGCGAACGGACAACAGAGAAAAGTAATACGAAGGAATACAAAATCATTCTCGCATTCCTGTACAATGGCCGTTTAATGCTGGTCTTTAAAGCCAGCTAACTAGCTAACCTGGCTAGCGTGTTTATGTGTGGTTTACTGTGGATTAGTCAGCAGTCTGTCTGCAATCAATGTTTAATTTCATTACTTTTACTTATTTATGGCTCGCCTGAATAATTGTCTTGTCCTGAGGGAGTCTTGTGTTTTATTCAGTCATGTTGTGCTTTCTAATAATGCCTGAATTACCTCAGGGGTTTATACAACATGGGTTTAATGTTGATTTTGAGCAGTTTAGTTTAACGTGTTAATGACGTACACTATTAAAAAATAGTATAAAAGGTAATATTTAATGAAACGCTTTTTATTGTCAATGACGTATTTTACGTTGGCATCGGCATCTTGTGATGACAGCGTCACGTCACTCATTCAAGACGTGATGGGGCGTTATATAATTTGACGTCATAGTTGTAAATATGTAGTATCGAATTCATGTTATCTAGAGGTAAAGCTGTACTTTATTCTATTTCTGGCTTTAAAATGCCGTAATGATCCTTCCAGCTCACATTGATTTCCCAGCAGGTGAAACCACTTTTGGTGCAAGTTAAACTGATGGAATGGGGAAGGAGGAAGAGTGATCCAGTTCGACTCTATCAAAACTTGTATGCGATACAGTAACGAGAAGTCTCCTTAAACACGCAGTTCTGGTCAGATGGAGGACAGTTGCCGGTCTGATTCAGACTGGCATGTTGGAGGCGTGGGTGCATGTTGAGGGGGTTGGTTTGTGGAATATTATCGCTAGGTTTTGACAGATGGTTTAAGAGTCTTTAACGTTGCTTTCCTCACCTAAACAGCCTTACGCCGTGGTAGCATGCACCGCAGCGTAAGGCCTCATCAGCCTAAATTTAAGTGGAGGTTTCAATTGATCGCTTATTTAAGAGAATTAGGAAAAGCACTTGACCTTTGACTTCCCTCTTGGGAGTAATTGGCTTCGAAGCAGGACTAGAATAATTCCAAAGAAGCGTGCATCGCTTGCAGAATTTCTGTAGTCATTTTAAAGGGATTTTTCAGTGACAGATGGGAAAAATTAAGTGGAATCTGTCCATGCACGACCGATAAGCAAAAGTGCTACCTCTTTGCTGTAAATTTACCAACAGCTTTTTCACACTTTGCACTTCTGTGTATTTTCTTTCATTAAATTGCATTACTTTCAGTAGTCATTGAAAAAAAAAAAAACATACTGGTTAAACATTGGCTTATTTTGGCTACATGATCTTGTTTTTAGCGTTATAGACATTACTTAAAAACACAGAATTCCTTCATGCCATTTACCTTTTTATAATT
>NC_056706.1:4195872-4208372 GCF_018831695.1 Puntigrus tetrazona | reverse complement strand
TATGCATTTGTGTGTCTCCAGCAGGGAGGTTGAACAGTGGCAGCCCCTCCACCCTCCTCGTCTCGGCCCCCCGTACCCCCCCTGATGGACCGCATGAGGAAGATCAAACGGCAGCTGTCCCTGACGCTGCGAGGGGGTAACAGCGGGGATAAGACCTTGAGCGAGACCATCAGCTCTCAGGACACAGGAGCACACAGCGATTCCGGTACGGTAACATTCACTTTCTTGCAAAGCAACACGAAAGCCACACTTGACTTGATTAGTGCAGAACCAGGCATACAGGGGTTTTCCATAGAAGAGTGACTTTTTTTTTTTTTTTTTTTTTTTTTCAACTTTTTGTAATAAAATTGCAATGTAAAAATTACAGCTTTGAAAATGTTTACTAAAGTTTTTATTAATAATAAAATATAAAGATAATAATAATAATAGTAAAGTTCATAAAAATATAATTGCCATTTTATTAAGTATAAATAATGTAAAAACATCTATTGTAATATTTCACTTAAAATAAAAAATATTTAAGGAAAATTGTTTATTATTAATTGTATTGTACAGCTATACTATTAATGGTAATTGCTGTCTTAATTTCTTTTTTATTTAAATATTAAACCGCTAAACATTTTTGACCAATTAAACACATGTAGCCCATAAAGGGATAGTTCAACCATAAAGAAAATTCTTTCATCATTAAAAATGACCTAAACTCAACCAAGCTGTTCTGAGATGCTACAAACACCTGCGTATAATGAGCCACACGCGTGTAAGAATGCAGTGCCTATATTTATGTAATTAAATATCATTATTTGCAGCTTGATAATAGCACTAAGCCATATGGCAGTTTCAGTTTTATTTTGATTAATCGTGCAGCTCTAGAGCCCATGGTGATTGCATTATTAGCTTATCAGTAAACCTGCTCGGAACCTGCAGAATTCCACAGAACTCAAATGCTTGGCATGCATAGAATTGTTTTTCTTGCTTTTTTTTATTAAACATTTAACACAATTTATCATGTTTAAATTTATTCTGCCTCACTCTACAAAACACAATTGATGCAGAAGTTGTACAGATTTGGCCCACTTGTCTGTATAATGATGACTAATCAAAGTTAGCGTGATTAAGCATATGCAACATAATTGTGTTTCATCTCTAGGTCGTCCCAGTCATTCTTTCCCGATATTGGGACGTGCATGAAAACTCTGTGGCATGTAATATATCAGACGCTCATAACCAAAGTGTGTGTGTGTGTGATTGTGTGTGTGTGTGTGAGAGCATTCTTACCGGAGGGGATAAAAACAGCTCAAATTCAGCGCCATCTGTACAATCTGTTCCAGGGTTTTTATATAATGGCAGGCAGAAAGTTGCCACAATTGTTACTAATGGCCAGACTTCAAAAAGAGCATTTAGTCTGTCAATAGACCACTTTAAGTTCCGTAATTCTCAGCATTTTGCGTGTAAAAGATGTAGTTTTAGTTAAATTGTTAATTTGCTCTTTATGTTTATCAGTTAATGCAAGATCTGTGGCTTTTATTTCAGTTGTTGTAAATTTGGAATAGGGGAGTTTTGTTATAAAGCCCGTTTTAGGTGATTCAGGAAAAAAAATTGTTTACAGGCATAAGATAAAAAAAGGTATACTTCACCCTAAAATAAAAGTTCTGTTATAATTTTTTCAACTTGTATGCCTTTTGGTCTGCTGTGGAACACAACGATATTTTGAGACATTTAGAGATTATTGGAGACACATTGTGCCCCTTTTCACAAAATGTAATATAAGTCTCTGGTGTCCCCAGAATTTGTCTGTAAAGTCTTTCTGTGTCTTTAAATGCAAATAAGCTCCCCGCCCCCCTTTTCTAGAATGCTGCTCGTACCTGCTAAAAACATCTGTTTGGGTCCTGAAAATCATGTTTATCTCGCTGAAATAATTTTAAACCATATTAGTTTAAACTTTTGATGTATGGCTTTCTGAGTGGATACATCCAAATCACAAGGACAGAAAGCGGCTGTCACAGCATGTGTGTACTGAACTAAGTTCTCATACACACACGTTTACTTTTAAAAGAACAGTCGGTTATGTCTCTAAATGTGAACAGCTGGACAGGAAATCACACGTTACATGTGTGGCAGCAGAAATATACACTAAATAAATCAATAAATCCACTGCTCTCTTGTCTCCTCTGAGGTTGCTCATCTGTGCACCCAAAAACAGAACCGTTAGCATGTTTTTGCCATTGCATTAGAGCTGGTACACCGTTGTGAAATCAAAATGACGGAGCGGCAGGTGGAAATGTACAGATTAAGGGGCAGTATTATTATAATGAGATCCCTTTGCAATGTCACAAGGGGAACGAAATCAGACGTGCTCAACATTTTACAGACTCAATAGCAACAATATGGTTAGTAAATAGTGACATAATTAAAATTTTTGGATGAACTGTCCCTTTAAGGAAGCGTTAATGCCAACTGGCAACTGCATTTGCTACATATTTAACCTGCATGTATTTTAAATTCAGCAGGAAATTATGTAGGGCTAAAAAAATTTTCCATCAGTATTTGATTTGATTAGGTTGTAATTTTTATCTATCTTCTTCATATAAATATAACTATATTTTAAAGAATTCTGAAAACAAGTTTGTACCTGTGAGTACCTTGCACTGGAGAGCATACAACACATTTAAAAAGCAAGTAAATGGTTTTTTACTTTAAAACCAGAATCTAGTAAAAAGCTCAGGGCTGTGCTTTAATCCATGTGGTTTCAAGAAAGTGTCTTTCAGCCATTCGTCATTGAATGCGTATACATTCACCTCTGCCTCCCTTCGTGTTGCCTGCCAGTGTGATACGGGCATGCAGCATTAAAGCATTGCATTAAAACATCGAAATGAGTTTTAAAGCCAATCTATCCTCTGTACCCAAGGACTGACTATGGCTCTGCGTGCGTTGAGCTAAGCTACTGTCTCCTGCCTGCTGTTACCCCCTCTGACCAATCAGCATGTGTCTTCTAGCATGGCTTCCCATCTCGAGCTAACTGCACTGACAGATCCTGCTCATCTCAGATCCGACAGTTTCAACGAAACAGCTTCAGTTTGACATCTTATCTCCATGAACGTTTCGATAATATATATATGTACATGCAATATATATTTCTAATTACCACGTGCAAATCCATCATCATATTGACTCGGCAAACCCATCTCATTCTTTTGTAGCGTTTTCTGGCGTTTCTCCAAACCCTGCACAAATTTGAAATGCATTTGGCTTTCATATGCTGATGAATCGATGCCCTTGTGTGTTGTTTTAATCGCCGCCACTGCGCAGAGCATCATTAGAAACAATTACGGGCAGCGAGAAAATGAATTTATCAGTGTCGTTGCTTAATAATTGTGGCCCTTGTACGTCATTTACTAACACTGAAGATGTTCCTTGCAAATTGATCATTTAAAATTTTTTTTTTTAAATAACAGTTTTGGAAAAATGATTGCATGCTCTAAAATTTGACATTTTTCTGTTTTTAATTTAATATTTCCTCTTTTTTTCCCCCCTTTCTCGTCCTGTGACCCCCCCCCCCCAACCTTGTTTTCTCCCTTTTCCTTCTTCTGTTAATCACAAACACTTGCTACTTCATCCGAACCATGTATCACTCATCCCCCAACCCCTTCTTTTTTTTCTTTTTATCTCCATAATACACTAATCTTCTTTATTCACCCCTTTTCCTTTCACTTCTGCTCCGTTCTCTTCTCCCTATCCATAACACTCAATTCCATTATGTGTCCCGCCACATTTACATTCTCCTTCTCTGCCCTTCCCCCCTTCTCCTCGTCCTCATTTCCTCTGTGTGTCGTCCTCCTCCCCTCTCCTCCCTCCCAGAGGCCATGCCAGTTGGCGGCAGTGGTGGTCTGCGGGGTTCAGTGAGAGGTTCGGGGGGTTCCTTCAGCATGCACTCCCTCCTGCAGTCCTACAGCAGCGCCCTGCGCAGACCACGCAGCCTGGGCCGCAGTCTCAGCTCCTATCTCAACCACACCACGCGCCTCGGTACATTCACATGCACGCACACGCATGCTCACACACAGAGGGCGAGAGTGTGATGTGTGTGAGGTTGCACAGTAGGGATGGGAATCGAAGGAATTTCAACAGCTTTGTTTCCGATTTCGTGTTCCTTACCACTTCAGTTAATGATTGTTGTTACATTCACTTCCCTCGAAGGCCTGTCGTCAAAGAGATCATTTCGGCAGAACGGTAATGTCGAAGCAACTTCTGTCTTTATTTGTCTTCATGGAATAGTTCACCCAAAATTAAGTTCCTGTCATCATTTACTCCCCCTTAAGTTTTTCCAAACCTTTACGCATTTCTTTTGTCTGCTTCAAAAGACATTGTGAAGAATGTGTGCTGGTCCCTATTGACTTACATTTAGGTTTTGCATTTAGTCTTGCTTATATCCAGTGCGACTTACAAAGCAGGACAATAGTAGCAATCAAAATAAACAAAAGAGTAATAAATACGTCAATTAATTGGACCAAAAAAAATTCAGTAGAGACCAGAAACTGTTTGGTTAACTACATTCTTCAAAGTAACGTCTTTGGGTTCAGCAGAAGAAAGAAATTCATACGTGTTTTGAGCAACTTGAAGAGTAAATGATGACAGATTTTTAATTTTGGGGCGAACTGTACCTTTAAACCCATAGTCATAGGGTTTACAAGGGATAAAGCGGCAAATATGCAATAATATTGTAATAATAATATTTTTGCAGAACCTTATACTTGGTTTCGTTGCAATCGCTTCTGATCTGTTATTACTGTTCTGCTGAAAATCTCATATAATTAATATCTGCAAAACATCAGCATATGTATCCCGGAAAGGTGCATTTACAGGTGCTTGCAAAAGCTTAAATCAAAAGTGGAAATAAAAACAAAAAATGAAGTGCTTACATTTCTTATTGATTTATAGGACTTCTGTCCACATTGATGTAAGAATGCAGAAGTTTCAAGACTCTTAGTAGAACCAAACGTCATTAAATTAATTTATTAAGCGCTGTCAAACTATTAATTGCGACTAATCCAATCTAAAATAAACTTTTTTTGTTTATATAATATGTGCGTGTACTGTGTATATTTACCATGTATATATAAAGACCCACACATACAGCTTATATTTAAAAAATATTTACATGTATATATTTCTATTCATATATTTAATATGCATATAGTTATATATAAACATAACTTTAAAAAAATATATATACATGCATGCATTTGTATTTATATATACATAATAAATATACACCGTACACACACACACGTATATTATGTAAACAAAAGCTTTTATTTTGCATGTTTTTAATCACGATTAATCCTTTGACAGCATTAATTTAATTCTATTTTTTCTAAGAAAAAGAGTTCTTGATTCCCAAACTTGCTGAACAGCTGGACTCTCGTGAAATGCAGCATAGACGCATATACAATTACAGTGGTTCTCAATTGGTGGATCGCAACCCAGGGAAAAATGGTGTTAAATGCAAATTATAAAATGCACCTAACCGTATAATTATGCACAAGACGGAGAGCAAAATAAGTCTGCACATCAAGAGAAGAAACAAGATACATTTCCCGTATCTTTCGCTGTTGAAGATCCAATCAGACACTGCACTATTTTCGTATATCTACCAATGTCACTTGGTAGAAAATAACCAAATTAGACATTAACATGAAGAAGTTGCTTTATATCAATCCCTCAATCAAAATGTATTTCTAAAGCACCTTTCGAATTAATCCAATGCAGTTTTTAAATGTAAACAAGCAATTGACACACAATACAAGCAATGACTTTAACTTCAAGAAATTCAAACAAAAATATAAAATAGAATAGAACGGAAATGAATGATAATTATGTAAATAAAATAATCATGAAAAGGCAGGCTAAATAAGTGTGTTTACATGCCTTCATCGTCAAAGAATGAATAAAGTACATGCACAGTAAAACATAATACAAACGAAACCAACCTTGGTTGCCAAGAGCGTAAATCTATTGAAAATTCAAGAGAAACATTTTTCTATTCAGTAGTTGTTTTACATTACAGTATTAGTTTTTGTGGTTTTTTGAACTATTCGTGATTCTGGTTTGCCTGGGTCGCTTCTTGATGTCTAATGTAAAATATGCATCCTGAAGCAAAATCATTTGAGAACCACTGCACTATTATACAAGGATAGACAAGCTGAGTGAGTGTGTGTGTGTGTGGAGTGAGTGGAGTGAGTGGGGGTGGGAGGTTGTGTTATGGTTTAATGGGGGGGATGGGACAGTGAGTGAATAAATGAGAGTGGATGATAATGACTTCTATTTTTTTTCCTTTTGTGTGGGTACGAGACGGATCTCCTTTCAGAGCAGCTAAGTAGTTCCTCAGCTGTAGTGTGGTATGAATCTCCAATATATAAATGCATCGGAGACAGACAGATAAATGTGCAAGAAAGGCTTTTGGAGAGTGTTGCAGGCTCACAGATGATACGTCAGCATCACTTTGGTTTTAAAACGGAATAACGGTGGAAAGACGTTTAGATATAGCGTATTTGATTTATTCAATGCATTTTACCAATATCATCTGAATCGTCGGCATAGCATGCCAATGTTTGTGTGTGTGTGGGGTTGTGTCTGTAAATGCAGAAATCGTCCACGAGGATGTAAAAATGGGTTCAGACGGAGAAAGCGATCAGGCTTCGGCCACTTCCTCTGATGAGGTGCACAGCCCCGTCCGAGTTCGTCTGAGAAACAACCCCGGCCGCAAAATTTCCACAGAGGTATGTTCACGTTTCTGACCATGCTTTGCTTTTTCTAGCTTGTATTTTTAGAGTGAGACGCTGAATAATACATGACGTGTGTTGTAATAAAAACATGCAATTTTCTATGGCTTTGCTTTGTTTTTGTCTTGTTTGCTTGAATTAAACCATGTACCACGTAAATAACCATTAGCTTGTTTGTTGCTGTTGAAGGTACATCAGTTGTGTCTGACTAATGGTGCATTGTGGGTACTGAAAATGCTCCACGGCATGGTACCCATCAGTTAGATGACTAGCCTGCGGGCCAGATGGGTTATTATTATTATAGAGTGTAACGAAACCTTTAGGCCTTAACTAATAATGGTTTTCCCCCTCCTTCTCCTCCTCCTCCCTCTCAGGACATAAACAAACGTCTGTCTCTGCCTGCCGATATCAGGCTTCCTGATGGCTACCTGGAGAAATTCAGCCTCAACAGCCCCCTGTTTGACAAACCGCTCAGCCGGAGATTACGCAGAGTATCGCTGGTAATGCCTCTCCGTTGGTTTTCTTTTTGTAAATCTCTTTCCTTATTTTCAGCCTCTGCTTGTGGCCAAATTTATGTTAAAATCCAATTTATGAGGTTGTTCAACTTTTCAGCGTGACCCGTGTCATATTTTCATAAACTCCTCATTAAATTCATAACTAATCATACACAGTGAATCCACCTATGAAGGAAAGATAGAAAGTGTATAAAATACTGTATACAAAAGACATGGAATTGTTAATATTTATTTGAATGTGATTTTTATTTTATTTATTTATTTATTTTTTTAATTTTCTTGACAGGAAATATTTAATTAATGGCCGTTATGTGTCCAGAAAATATAAAAAAATCTATCAAATATCAAATTCAAAGGTTAAATAATTAATTTTTTTTATTTGTCGATTTTGTTTTCTGAATAACAAAAAAAGCATAAAATAATGGACCAGCATTATTACCTAATTTCTAATTATATTTTTTATTATTGTTAAGATTTTATTTTAAAAAACAGTTTGCTACTTTTTTTGCCATAATATAACTAAAATATTTATTTTATAAACCTTTTATTTTTTGTAGCATATTTAAATTTTTACATGCACTTTTAGCCATCCATTTTCGTGTTTTGTTTTTTTGCCACCAGTTCTTTTGCTCGATCTCTCATTCTTTGTCACTCTCTCTCTTTGAGTGTTTTTTCTCTTCTCCTTGACTTGTCTTGTTTGTTCAGGGTCAGATTATCAGTGCATTGAAATTATTCTGAACGCACAGACAAGACAAACTTTCATGGCATGTCTCGCTGCTGAAACCTCCTCAAATTATTTGTCGTGCAGTGTCACAGGAAAATGTGTGATTCTCACAAAGAAATGGCCAGGTTATATTTCACAGTAAAATAAAAAGGACCACGTCAACTGAAGCCTAGTTTTATTATTTATAGCTGAATTATTTTTGTTTTTTATTTTTTCATTTAAACATTTTATTTCACATTTATAACAGTATTATTCATAAAAAAGCACATCTAGACGTAAATGCAAACTAAATCAATGAATTAAATTCAATACAAATCCTTGCTTTATTGAATGTTTTTTCCCCACATTAGGTTACTGTGAATTTAAAAGGGAAATAATTGTCTATTTTTCTATAAATAAAGTCACAATGCACAATAGTCCTAAATAAGTCATATTGGGCCGAGAACAGTACTCCTGACAATATGTAAAAATCTTGTTTTGAATTATTATCATGCAGAACCACAAGCTCAGCTGCCCTTGATATGACACACAAACCCAGTCCGTGATGTTTATACGGTGCTGTTGACACACACATGATCTGTGATGCGTTTAAACACTTCATTTGTTACACTTCAGTTGTTCCCTATTTATTTTGGGGAGGGATATTTTAGCCCGTGTCGTCTATGTGTGTTATATAAACCTCTACGACCAGCCCAGCCGTCTGAAATGGGAGCATTCTAATGAGTTCACATGAATGCCTTTGAAATTTTCTGCCCCGTATCCCCGTGTTGCTTTAGCGATGCTTTTTAGGATCATGTTGTGACATAGTTTTTGTCTCTGCCCGTTTGCAGTCCGAGATTGGATTTGGGAAGTTGGAGACGTATGTAAAACTGGATAAACTAGGAGAGGTAACTTCACAATCAGTTTATCGCTATAGCTCCAAAACAGCATTGTAATGCACCGTATCCCCGTTACCGTGCATCTTCATCTTTTTCCTCTCAGGGCACCTACGCTACAGTATATAAAGGCCGCAGTAAGTTGACAGATAACCTGGTGGCTCTGAAGGAGATCCGTTTGGAGCACGAGGAAGGAGCTCCATGCACTGCCATTAGAGAAGGTGAGTTACAAGCATGCCGTAGTGGATCAGCACTAAAATTAGATCACCAAACTACTGCCCCAAATTTCCCACATGCTTGCGCAGTGACAGACATTTGTACTTTTATATGTAGGAGATTCACAATTAGCCAGTGAATCTCTAAACGCACTATCGGCGGCTTTTGCTACTTGGTATTTTAGCTGGTTCAAAGAGTTTTATAACATGGAAAGAAAGTTTAGTTGCATTAAAATATAATCGAGATCGTTTGCAGATCACACCAGCCTCAAAGGTACAGTAGCAAGAGTGCGTTTAAGGTTGATTGTGCAGTAATGTTCGCTTCAGACTAGCTTTGTCTAATTTGTCGTTGGTCCTCGTCATTTAGTGAATGTTCATAAAGGCGTGTGAAGTAGCAGAGGTCACGCGTTCGAGGAGTAATGGTTCTCTTTCTGTGCCTCTGTAGTGTCTCTGCTCAAGGACCTGAAACACGCCAATATTGTGACTCTTCATGACATCATCCACACTCAGAAGTCTCTTACGCTCGTGTTCGAGTACTTGGTGAGTCACTCGCATGTGTAGCATTTCACTGCGCCCTGTACGCTTTTTAACTGTACTCGTGATCTAACGCGCACAGTCATCTACGTGGCAGCTTTGGAGATGATATTTGGAAACCGTAGCTTGCCAAGTCGCGTGCCGCTCATAATTTGAAGTAGTTAGAGTACAGCCAAATTAATCTTGTTCAAACAAACGTAGTTAATTAAATTGAAATGATTTATGGATGCCGTGTCTGTCTACATAATAGCTTAAAATTAAATTATAGAGCAGATTTAACTGGCACAAACTCAAGGATCTTAAAATGACAAGGCTAAATGAAAAGCTGATAAATAAATATATTATTAAATTCAGAATTGAATTTAATAATTAATCTAATTATTATTATTATTATTATTATTATTATTATTATACACAAATCATAATAAAATGATTTTAAAATAATTTTAAAACATTTGAAAATCTAAATAAATTAATATTTTTCAACTAACCAACATCAGAGAACATTTGTTAATTCCAAAAAAATCAAGTAAATTTGTCCCTGTCCACAAGAATATACGTTACACAAGTTATATATAATATAAGTTCTGTTTCTTCATCCATTACTTTAATGACTTCCTTTATCTCCTAGGATAAAGACCTGAAACAGTACCTAGATGACTGTGGAAACTGCATTCATATGCACAATGTAAAGGTAAGGCCTCTTTGACAGTCTTTCATTTCTGTTTCTCTTAATCGTTCTGCTGCACATGGCAATCACAGACGGCGTCCTTACTATTCACCTTTTCCCCATCTCAGCTGTTCCTGTTTCAGCTGTTGCGAGGTCTGAACTACTGTCACAGACGTAAAGTCCTTCACAGAGACCTCAAACCTCAAAATCTCCTGATCAACGACCGCGGGGAGCTAAAGCTTGCTGACTTTGGTCTGTAACATTCAAACCTGCTGTAACTAGCTCATCCTTGCTCTAGCTGTCTTCTCGTGGTGTGGGTGGTGTAGCCTAGTGGTTAATGAAAACCAGCTGCCCACTTACCTACTCGAAAAATTCCACTTGTATTGTCTCTGTAATCAGTGTACTGTTGCTTTAGCTAAAAGCACCTGGTGTTCTAAACGTCTGGTAGGGCTTAAGTGGATGTGTAATATCTTATCTAAGCTTTCTGTAATTGGTCAAACTCTTTTTGAATAATTCATTTTTTGTTGTTGTTGTTTGGTCTTCAGGTCTGGCTCGAGCAAAATCAATTCCCACCAAAACCTACTCCAATGAGGTGGTGACGCTTTGGTACCGCCCCCCTGACATCCTGTTGGGCAGCACCGACTATTCCACTCAGATTGATATGTGGTAAGCATCCACCTAATTATGTATTTTACTTGGTTTATTTGTTTTTACTTGGTTTATTTTTTCAAATTATTTTGTACTTTTCTTTTTTTTTAAATTTATTGTTTAATACTTCTACTAGTACTTTATTTCATATACAAGGTAACATTTTAAGCTCAAGTTTTATAATGTAGTTTATTTAAACTTTATTTTAATTAATGAAAATATTTTTTAACTAAAAACAGTGCTGATTTGGAAAAATAAATGCTATTGCCTATTATTTTTTTTAATTTTATGATTTTTTAATTTTATTTTTTTAGGGAAAATCTGCTATTACTACCGCGTACGCCATGTTACAGCATGCATTCTTGCATTCTAAAAACGGCTAGATGTAGTGCAGCAGATGTCAAAGGCACAACGTCTTTCAAAGGCATGATGCAATCGCCAAAGGCATCCATCCAACACATGACGTACATGGCGGCAATAGCAAAATGAATTTTACATCAAAATAAAAAAAGCAATGAACTGTCAAGCAACTCAAATAAGTTTAAGCTGAATGACTAAAACTACAACTGAAACAACTTATTTAAAGCTAAATAGAACTGTACTAAACTAAATTATTAAGACTGCAGTTTTTCTACGTACCAACCACTTCCACCTTGTTAATTCAGTTCAGTTCGTGGTGTTGTCGATTCATATAGTGAGCTAATAATTGGACTCTTGGTTCTACTGTGGTAAAATCTGAGCACGCTCTTCTTATGTCATAGCTTCTGTGGGGGTGAACGTGAATTGAGATTTAATGACTCTCGTTGCAGGGGTGTTGGCTGTATCTTCTACGAGATGTCTACAGGTCGACCCTTGTTCCCGGGCTCCACGGTGGAGGAGGAGCTGCACTTTATCTTCAAACTGCTCGGTACCGTTCTCTCACCCACTCTCACTTTCTCTCCCACTCTGCTCTTTCTGGCTCTAGATCTGACAGTTTGTCTCCGCGTGTGTCACTGCGATATTTATAAACCCTCCTGCGCCTTTTCATAGGTACGCCCACAGAAGAGACCTGGCCCGGAATAACCTCTAATGAGGAATTCATCTCCTATAACTACCCCCGGTACCGCGCCGACTGTCTCCACAATCACACTCCACGGTAACCACAGCTGTCCTCCGATGCCTGAAAAAACTCCACTCTGTTCGGAGGTCGTTTAATGAAGTTGCATTATTTTTTCTTTCTTGCAGATTGGACAACGATGGAGTCGAACTTCTGTCGAAACTGCTGCAGGTGATTTGTGTGTTATTCAGTCAATGTTAACTTGCACAGCACCTAATACGGACTGCACATATAATGCAGCGTTCCAGAGCAGCTTCACGGGTAAAAAATAACAGAAGCAATGTTTTAATCTTCAAAAACGAAAAAGAAACTTCATTTAAGCAGCTGTATAGAAAGCAACTGCGGCATTGTTCAGCTTAAGTCGGTTTAATTTATATAGAAATGTTAAAGATAAAGATGGACCAACCTCAAACCAACCAAAAATTCACAAAATCAAAATTCACT
>NC_056706.1:4183372-4190872 GCF_018831695.1 Puntigrus tetrazona | reverse complement strand
AAAATTCTGCTTTGCATCACAGGAATAAATTACGTTGTAAAATAAATTTAAATATATAGTATTTCACAATATACTGTTAAATGAATATGATAAGAGACTTGATTATATGTAGTTTATTTGTTATTTCATTAAACTGTTATTTCATTAAACTTTTTACTAGCGATAAAAGTATGCAGACATAAATCAGAGACAGAGAGAGAAGTAAAGTGATAAGGGTCATGCTTTTTAATAGTGCTGTCAAACGATTAATTTTATCCAAAAATATTTTTTTTTGTTTTATTAGGTATATATAAACATATATACATATATACATTTATATATGAAATATATTTTTCATGAATTATAATTATAATTATACGTAATTATTTTCAAAATGTATACTGTATGTGTGTTT
Organism: Puntigrus tetrazona; assembly: GCF_018831695.1. Classification (NCBI taxonomy): domain Eukaryota; kingdom Metazoa; phylum Chordata; class Actinopteri; order Cypriniformes; family Cyprinidae; genus Puntigrus; species Puntigrus tetrazona. The sequence goes on along the minus strand of NC_056706.1, from coordinate 4,190,478 downwards.
ATATATACATAATAAATGTACACATTTATCGTGTGAGCCAAAACTTTTATTTTGGATGCGATTAAGCACTACTTTATAAGCATTGAATTTTCCTGATGTTTTCTTGAGCTTGACATAAAACAAAACCAAGCACTAAAATATCACTCTCTCAGAAAAGCTATAATACGCAGAAACAGAGCTTGCCGTGCGAATACCCCTCTTCCCTCACCAAATAAGAAAACAGCCCGGGCTTCTCTAGAGCTTGAAACTGAGCATGTGTGGGTGCACGTTGACGTGTGTTTGGGTGATCTCGTCTACACTCATGCCCAGTTCTCTAAATGAAGTGAGTGCTGATTTTCTCTCTCTGTCTCTCTCTCTCTCTCTCTCTCTCTCTCTCTCTCTCTCTCTCTCTCTCTCTCTCTCTCTCTCTCTCTCTCTCTCTCTCTCTCTCTCTCTCTGTCTCTCTGTCTCTCTCTCTCTCTCTCTCTCTCTCTCTCTCTCTCTCTCTCTCTCTCTCTCTCTGTCTCTCTCTCTCTCTCTCTCTCTCTCTCTCTCTCTCTCTGTCTCTGTCTCTCTCTCTCTCTCTCTCTCTCTCTCTCTCTCTCTCTCTCTCTCTCTCTCTCTCTCTCCTTTGTGACCCATCATACCCTCTGACGGTCCTTACGAGTGATCGTGCATTTGGCTTTATCGTGCACAATGTCGCATGCACCATTTAGCCACCGAACGCTGTCCGTTTATGTAGCCTAAACTTTCTTTCTTTTTTTTTTTTTTCTTTATCTCCAGTCAACAGCATATCTCAGCGGCAGAGTCTGCTCTTCTGAGGGCACACAAGGCGGCTCGGGACGGGGAAGACGGAGAAGATAAACGGGGAGGAAGTTTCCTGTCGTGAAGATGAAGGGATATCTGTTTTTCATTTCTCCGTCTGAGTCATTGGCTAGTCCTGTGGCATTATGTGTTTAGAAGGGGTCACTGTAGTTGTTTACATGGAGGGGCCGAGTATGTTGATTTGTGTATTGTTTTCTTTGTTTCGAATAATGCACTTCCCCTTCCCTGTTCGCATTACAAACATGTTCTTCCTGTTTTGCTGTACCTTCTCGACACGGTTGCGTCAATCCAGCCGCTGCACTCCACCAATCAGACGCAGAATGTTATCGGATGACCCGACTCTTCATCCTTTGACTGAAACAAATCAGCCTGCTTTCTTTGCAATACTTCTCAATTGTAATGTAAAAGGAAGGCCAGTTTATGAAGGAAGGTGTCATGAATGCTGTTAAATATCCAGAAGCCAAGTCACTCTAGTCTTCCAGAATATAGTCCCCCCTTCATTAGTGTCATCAACCCTCCCATCCAAAGACAAGCATGTAGTACTATGCCACAATCAACCATAATCTGTGTTATTTGTATTCATTAGAACACTGACATGTCAACTTTTTTTGTTTGCAAAAGCATTTCACTTTTAAGTTGTTGTTTACATGTTTTTTTTTTGCCATGCAATACAGTTTGATAATCTAGAAACCGTTTCACCAAAGACCCCCATCTCTCTGTCCCTGTCGGTTTGACTTATGAGCTTCCATTTCCATCATCGTTGTTCAAGCGAAGCCTCGATCAGCTACACTGTGTCAAGGACGAATCATTTGTGCAAAGCAACTCGGATCGTTTGAGTTGCATTGAGGAAAGCCTCCGATAATCTCGACGCAGCCTTGTTGATAACTCTTCCATTACTGCAGCTCTTGCGGCTGTCGCTCCAGTTGAAAACCGAGCTGATTTCTATGTCGGTTCAGTCAGGGCGATGAGAACTCATAATGGGATGCCCGGGCGCATGCGGAGAACCGGTCGAATTGTATAGGGCTCGGGTTTCTGTCACACTGCAGAACAGCTGAGTGCGGTGGATAATGTTCTGCATCTCGGCCCGGTTGTTCATACTCCGCAGGTTTTGGAGCTCGTTGGTGTCGCGTAACACACCGCAAGATTCAAAACGCTACGTCCCCTGCTGTGTGCCATTCAGGGCCTCTCTGCACAATGTCTGCGATTATACAGTCCCACAAATGTGATTATTGGGTGAATCTCTTGGGGAGGAAAAAGAGTCATGGTGATATTTCACCCCGAAATTATGAGAAAATTAATAATTTGATTTATTATAAAGTTGTTGGTTTTTTTTTTTTTATGCATTGTGCATCATATTTAATTAGTCTCCAAATTTTTATTCTTGTAATAATAATAATAATAAAAACAATTTAAATTGTACAAGACTTTTGTAAATTACTAAAATACAGTGTATTTAATATATTGTATTTTTAAAGCATATGTGGATTATTTGTTTTACTCTATTTGTCGGTGCAAATCATTTTATAGTCACTTTTTCCTGTAATACAGTGTAATTTTACTGCATTATGCTAAAATAGTCATAAGTTAAAAAGTTACATTTACAAGTGCATTACAGTACTAATAAGGGAAATTTGCTTAGTATGCAGATCATTTTTAAAAATTACCATTGAAAAATATAGATTTTTTGGTTTCTTTTTTCGGGGTGAAATGTGACTAGATTTTTTTTTTTTTCCTCTGCAAGATTCACTACATTAGAGCTGAATGCAGAGGCGGTTAAGACTTGTTCTCAGTTTCCATCGGTGTTACTAGATGGATGATATTTTAGTATATATCTAATTTTTTAAATGAATCCAAGCAATCCCAAAACGTTTGGTCTGGTGATGGATTGTGACTTCCCTCCCTCCCTGTTGGAGATGACCTGTGAATACCTGTGTGTGTGTGTGTGTGAGAGAGACGCTCTGGACGAGGAGAATGCAGACTTGCATGGCAGTGTTGTATAGTTGAAGACTGTGGTACTTTGTAAATAGCCTTAGAATGTTTTTTTTGCAGATCAGAAGCGTGGAGAGTGCAATGAGATGATCCTCCTAACAATGTATAATTTTTAAAGCAAAGAAGAATATCATTTTTGTTACACTTATCATTGATGACATTGTTCATTGTGTTCTTTTTTTTAATGAGATGTAGTAACCAAACGTTACTACCATAGGAGACTCATGTGGTGTAGATATTTGGTTTTGATGTTTGTTAGGATGCAGACGGCTCATCTAATTTAAAGCTTGGAACGAGGATGGACTACGGTGAAAGGGCTTCAATGGATAAGCGTGGCCAACTGTTCATTACTGCGCAATAACTGCTCATTTACGCAATAACCGTTTCTTTGAAAACCGTCTTGATTTGAAATGAATTTGGTTTTGATGTTGGCATGCATTGCATGTCATTAAATCTAAAGAAGCAAATAACGCCAGAAATTGTCATGCAAAAACCTAAGGCTGTTTTATTGCCCGTTTTATGTGGACTTTAATAAGTGAGGGTTTTGATATGATTGCAGGTCAAATGCTTTTATACACGGAGACACTTTGGAGACTTCATACAGTTTTTAAGCGCGTTTCTTTTATACAACTCGATCTTTCAGAATGGGCATTTTACGCGAAAAAACCTGATCGTTGATCGCTACAGTATTATTTTCTTCCGCTTTTTTTATTTCGCAATTGTGTACCCTTAAAAAGCCCAAAGTTTCAGGATTTTTCAGCCATTTTCTCCAGTTGGCCTTTGTCCAAACGCGAACGCAAGAAGGGAACGATGCGGCCTGCCGTTCTATAAATGTTAAAAGCGGTTTAAACACGTTAAGCAATACTCACTGTTAATGTACATTTCACATCTCATGGATATCTAATGCAGGAAATCCTCTCAGATGGCCATAGTATATTTTCAGTAAATAATTATGCATATACGGGCGGCCACTTGTTCCGTTCGAGTCTAGGGATGAATAACAGTTGTAAAATGTTTGAAGCAATGTTGAAAAGGATTCTTTCGTTTATAACCTTTTGAGTTCTCGCAACTTGCAACGGTCAATCTTTACACCCAAGAATATGTGGATCGGAAATATGTTAACATGGAAAATTTTACAACACACAAATATGGCTGACTGTTACTGCTGTCGCTCGTATGAAAGCAGAACACCTTTCCAACCCACTTGATCCATCTCTGTTAATTATGAAGCAGGAAGCGGACTCATTTGAATATTGGCACGAACAAGCTGTAAGACGTTCAGGTGGAGTAGAACAAATGTGAATAATTTGTGCTGGCAATATAATCAATGTCCCAAACTTGAATTTTGTTCGATTTTTTTTTTTTTTTTTTTTTTTTTACATTTGTCTTTTCAAGTTTAGAAAGATTCGGGTTACTCATATTTAAAGGTAATAATATTCACATTTACAAGTTTGCATGTTACGTATTAATATGATTCCCTAAATATACGCAAACCAAAATCGGATCGGTCACCTGAAAAATTTTTTTTATCATATTGACTACATTAATGACAGCTTGTGGTTTTAACATAACCAGAAAACTCAAAAAACAAACTAGAAGTTATCTCTCAGAGCTGGGTTCAATCTACTGAAAAAGGGGTTATGCATGAGTTTTACTGAGTCGGTAAACAATAATCCAACATTTTTTAAACCAATATGGTTTTGGAGTAACATCTAAATGTGCCTTTTAAAATGAATTAAAAAAATTATAATAGTTTTGGTATTACAAACACGTTTGGCACAAATGACTCCAGTATGAAATATGACCCATCACATGAACTATTTACATATAAAACACAAGGTTTGTATTTTTAAGAGTGAAGTTAATCGTGTATTTCCGTCGACGTACACACACGGCTCACAGTGACCACAGTTGGACGCCAGAATGAAGCCGAAGTGACGAGAACTGCTGTTATTTTACGTTATTATTTCGAATCCATAATGCCCACCCGTCACGCATTAACAATATTTTTGTGACATTTTTAGCAGCTATATATTTAAAAAATTAGGGTTTTAAACTTGATGTGTTTTCCTCGATATAAATCAATGCAGTTCTTTTTCATTTCAGGAGTAAATACGCGCCTCAACATGTATAATACAGCAGCTTGGTTTGTCGACTGCTTTTCCGCTTTTGCTATTGGTCAATGCCAAAGTTATCCGAAGCCTTGCATGGGTTGGTGTTTAATTTTTCCGAGGAATGTTATAATGCTGACACCCTGCTTTGTGTTTCTTACTGAGCCAGTTTTACTGCAGAGAATTACTGTTATGATAAAAAACCACATACTTATAACCCTAGTATTCCCACACACATCTTTCAAAATGTTATATAATTCTGTTCATTTATTGTATCAAAGATATACAATTCAATAAAGGTATGTACATTTCTGAATAAAAAGTTGTATCTATCTTCTATGAGCATATACAAGATTATTTATAAAAAAAAAAAAAAGTTAAATTGTTCTAATCACTATACAGTGTGATACTGATAATGTAGTATTTAAAAATCGAATGCATCATTGATGAGTATTAAATTTATAACATATATATGTACGCACACACATACTTAAGATCATGCACTTCACATTTTATAAAATGTACAAAAAAAAGTATTAAAAAAATAATACGGTAAGCGAATTCATCCTAAATATGGGAGAAAATGCACTAAAAATGCTTCTATTACAAGTTAACTTTCATTAAAATCAAATTGATAAGTTAGCTGTTTGGGCGATTTCTGTGATTGATTAGTTGTCTTGGCGCATCTCGAGCGTTTCCTGTGAAATCTGTGATCGACTCTTCAGGTCTGCTGGATTTCAAGATGGCGCCGCTCACATCTTCCACACGTGAAGTGTTCGGCGAAGCGGTTCGGGCTGTTTTGGAAACTTGGCCGGTGCTACAAGTTAGTAAATTTGCAACGTTCAATTCCAAAAAATGTATATTTCGCAGAATACTACCGTACATATTAAGCAAGCGTTAGCTTGAATTCAGAAACCAGACCGCTACCAGCTTAGCAAGCTAGCGCTGCCGAGTGTAATCTCGACGTACAATAAACAAACATGTAACCCTCAAAGTTCCGTCTTATATCTTGTCACGATATGTTTCCAGTCGCGAGGGTGCACTGCTCCGTTTGATCTCGCGATTTGTAGCTGTGGCTGTTTTCTCGCAGATCGCGGTGGATAATGGTTTCGGAGGCGCGTACAGTCAGCAGAAAGCGGAGTGGATGGCGGACGCGCTGCAGCAGTATTTCATGGAGAACGGTCAGAGCCGGTGAATCATTCGCTAACGCTGTGTGGACGATCTGAAGTCACAACAAACCCGCTTGTGCCTCTTCACAGATGAGCTGCAGCAGGACGAGGTGGAGGACTTCATCTCTGACCTGATGAACAACGAGTTTGACACGCTGGTGGATGACGGGAGCCTGCCGCAGGTGTGCTCTGTTTTCAATAGATGTTAATAGAAGCTGCGTACGTGTGCGCGCGCGTGTGTGTGTGCGCGCTTAGTTCTGTTACTATGTGAGGGCGAAATATCAACACGGGGATAATAAGACCCGAAAATGTGAGGTGAGGGGGAAAATATTTAAAAAATGTATGTTTATATGAAATGTGTGTGTGACTCAGGTGGCACAGAAGGTGTGTGAGATGTTCCAGCAGTGTCAGCAGGACAGACTGACAGAAGTCAAAGAGCAGATCAAGCAGCTGATCCGGAAGAAGAGCGCTGGGAGAGCAAAGGCCACACCGGCCAAAACACCTGCTGCTGAGGACGATGAGGACAGTGAAGATGAAGAGGTATTGGTGTTATATATGTGCATGTTTATATGCGCATGTGTATATATGTATTTTTTTTTTAGATGTGACCGTGGACCATAAAACCTTAAGTCTTAAGTCACAGGGGTGTATTTGTAGTAATAGCCAACAATACATGTTATGAGTCAAAATTGTCCATTTCTTTTATGCTAAAAATCATTAGGGTATTAAGGTCATGTTCCATGAAGATGTTAAGTTTCCAACCATAAATGTATTAAAACATCGTTTTTGATCAGTGATATGCATTGCCAAGAACTTCATTTGAACATATTTAAAGGTGATTTTCTCAGTGTTTAGATTGTTTTGAACTCATCGGATTCAAGATTTTGAAATGCTAACAAATCCTAACAAACCATACGTCAGTGGAAAGCTTTATTCAGCTTCGAGATGATGTATAAAGCTCAAATTTGAAAAAATAAAAAAAATATATATACTTATGACTTTTTTTGGGTCTAGGGTCACATTTATTTCATGT
>NC_056706.1:4118372-4178372 GCF_018831695.1 Puntigrus tetrazona | reverse complement strand
TGAACTATGAGGTTGTTCATCAATTGTGTAAAGGCCACAGGAATATAGTAAGAAATGTACTATACATCATTCTGCAAGAAAATCTACTAATTATCTACATATATAAAATTATTTTATTTTATTTGTAAAAACATTTTTTAATGATGTTATCATTTTTAAGCCAATCAAAATAAACCAACTGCAGTGTGATTGAGATGAAAACATGATTTTTGAAATAGTTGTTTTTACAAATAAACTTCTTTTTATATATATATATATATATATATATATATATATATATATATATATATATATATATATATATATATATATATATATATATATATATATACACACACACATATACACATATATATACATACATATATATATACATATATATATATATATATATATGTGTGTGTGTGTGTGTGTGTGTGTGTGTGTGTGTGTGTGTGTGTGTGTGTGTATATATATATATATATATATATATATATAAATATATATCCCTCTTAATAAACTAGTCTAGTGGCTTTTTTCAAATTTTCAAAAAATCTAATTTGTAATGACGAATAATTTATAGCTGCTTGGTTTGGTTCATGGTTTGTGATTCAAAGACTATAACCCCAAGGACACTGTATTGATTGTGTTCCACCAGCTCAGAGTACGTACTGTTAGGAGAGAGCAGGGAGCGCTCCGTGGAGTATCCGGACAGAGTGGACAGAGCCGACTCAGAGGTAGCTGACAGGATGGAGCCAGACATGCCGGACAGGCCTGATCCAGGGCTGGAGAAGCGCAGGGGTCCGAAGCCGTTACAGCCCTCCTCCAACCACGACGAGCCTGATTCCGGACTGTGTTTATTCAGAGCTCCTATGGAGTGTCCGTTACCGTTCACTGCGACACACATGAAGAGAAAAACCTGCTGAATGCTGAATGAGAAAATCAAGTTCGATTTATTTACACAGCTTTTTTATTATATACGATAATAAAATATATATACAGAAAGTCAGTGTCATGTCTAGAATGACTTTATGCTTTATAAGAACAAAACTTGTGCTAGGTGAAATATAAATTATTATTATTTAAAGATTATTATTATTTTTGCTCGTTCATATTTTAGAACCATGCCAGCTACCATGGCTTTATTAATGAAGGAAAAGAAGTGAAAAAAACAGAAACATAATAAATCATATATGCGTACGTAAAAAAATAATAATTTATAAACGGCTTTTAAAGTTGATCTAAAAACCATCGCAGTGCATTAAAAATACAATTTCAGAGATACTGGATGAAAATATGACTGGTTGTCATACTGTAAGTGAATATATCATTTGTTGAAAAAAAAGTCTGATATGAACACTTTTTTACTTAATCAGCAGTTATTCAAGCGATGGTGTTGAATTCAATGACCCACATCTTGGTAATGGATGGGTTTCCATCCAAACATGAAGTGAATCTTTTCAAAGTTCATAACAGTAAATAGACAAATTCCAGACAATTGCTATATTATGATGTCTATCCTTTCTGTGCTTGCAAATCGCTCTTATCTTGGGAAAGATTTTGGTCATAATGCCATATGGTCATAAGCTTAATCAGGGAGCCTTTATAAGACTCTAGTCTAAATCAGATGTTAAATGATTAAAATCTTTCATTTGTCAATGTTTTAATTATAGCTTTATTCAGGAATATTCTTGTGTTCAAAAACTGTCAGAAACTGAACACAGTGGTCTTGAGATGATTTAAAAAAAAAATGCATCTTGGCATAGCATCTTAAAACGCAACAAATGGCTGAAAAATGAATTAAAAAAAATTAATTCATTGCTCTTGGGTCCAAACACTATGAGCTGTAACATACAAATGATCTCCAAGCGTGATCTTATTTAACCCTGACCTCAATCACACATACTGACCAATGAAATTCCAAGACTTTTCTAGTCATTGTTGATTAACAGATATGAACTGAATTAATGAATTAATGATCATACTAACAAAAAAAAAAAATGTGATTTTTATTTTTGGTAAAACCATTTATTTTGGGTTAAAATTGTAAATAAATATTCCCTAATCCCTGTGAGTAATTCCATACTCATGAAATTACCTATTGACTATTTTCCACGTATACAACGTTTTTAAAAAATCTGAAGAAAGATTGATTCAGCTTCTGCTTTTTTAACATAAATCAGTCGCACATAAAAAGCTTCATTCTCTCTAAAACTCATCTTAATGTTCCACATTAATGTTCTACATGTCTACATTTTGCATGTGTAATAGTTCATTAAGTCAGTTCATTAATTAGATTTCCATTTGATGGCCATTAATGCTGGATAATACAGTTTACAGAAATGAAAACACTTTTTGGCATTTGGGTAAAAGATTTGTTGTTCGCTGTGAGACATCGGAGTGATGTTTTCTTTACTCAGGAGAAAGAAGAGACGTGCATAATGGATGTCTCATTATTTTCCGGCTTGAAATCTAGACGAATATAAACGGAACTGATTTGACACATTAATCTTGTTTATGTGTTTTCCTCCATATTGTACATAATCGTTCAATTGCTCACAGAATTCCCCACGAGGTATTTTACAAAGCTTCATTTTTGAAGCAATAATGTGTTAAAAACAACAATTTAAGTACCTCAGCTCACAAAATAAATCAGCACTTTTTGGGGGTTTAAAAAGAATCATGATTCAAAAAAATTATCTACTTTAATTAAACTCTCCTCGTGCATGCAGAAAGCAGTTCATGTGAATGTATCTCACTCTGTGCGTGTTTGTCGTCACCCTCTCCGTCCTCGCTCAGCCTCCAGAGCGCTCGCGTGTTTCCAGAAGCGTCCGGCGGCAAAACTCCATCCAACTCCTCCATCCTCTGCAGGTCCAACATCCTCTCGTCCAACAGACGCTGCTGCCGTTTGGCTTTCCTCTTCAACTTCTTCTTCTTATTCTTTGATAATTTACCCATCTAGACATAAACACACACGGGCCAAAAAAAAAGTTTTTTTGGTAAACCAAGCTCATTTCAAAAATACCTTCTAAAACAAACATAAGGTCTGATGTTAGCTGATCAACTTGTGCAATTATGATTATGTTTGCAAGAGCAAACTAATCTCACACATTTACAATGGTTAATATGTTCTCATATGAACATAATGGTGCTTAATGGAACGGTTCACCACAAAATGAAAAATCTCTGAACATTTGCTCACTCTCAGACCATTTAATATGTAGAGGAGTTTGTTTCTTCATCAAAACGGATTTAGAGAAATTTTGCATTACATGACTTGCTCACCAATGGATCTTCAGCAGTGAATGGGTGCCGTCAGCATGACTGATAAAACATCACAATCCAAGTAAAGTAATCCATTATTAAGACATTTTTAACTTCTAACCGTTGTTTCTCGGAGTCTATAATCCATAACATTACTTTTTAAATTAAATTGTTACACTTGAACCAAGAGAGAAATATGCACAGATCAAGCATCATTTACGAGTGAAAACAGTACAAATTATTTCAAAACAAACATGTCAGAGGACAAAAGTGGATGGACGTCTTCACTGAAGGAAGCATTATTACAGATTATGAACTGGTAAAGTACTTTGGCCAGAAGCGACAGTTTGAAGTTAAAACGTCTGAAAGGTGGGTTTATTCCTTACAAGCATGCAGCTTTTCGCTTCACAAGACATAAATTGATGGATTGGAGAGGTGTGGATTACTTGTGGATTATTGCAATGGTTTACATCAGCTGTTTGGACTTTCATTCAGACGGCACCCATTCACTGCAGAGGATCCATCAGTCGGCAAGTGGTGCAATGCTAAACCTTTCCCGATGCAGAAACAAAATCATCTACATCTTCGATGGCCTGAGAGTTAAAATAGTTTTGGCAAATTTTCATTTTTGGATGAGCTATTCCTTAAACGAAGTTGCTGGTTCGAACTGGACGAAAAACTTTAAATCACAACTGTAGACCTAAACACTTCACCTAAAGTTACTCCAAGGAAACTGTCATTAAAAAAAAAAGTCCTTTCACGGGTCGCTAACCTCAGGCCAAGTTGTCAACAACGGCATGCAGAAGGGTCATTTTATTAAGTTACAGAATCTAAACAGCGTGCATTAATCGCGATTTTCAGGATGCCTGGACAACATGTCATATCTAAACGATTGGCTCATTTTTGATACACTTAGCTTACACTGATGCAGCATAAAGTGAATTCCGCCACGGGGGATATCTGACACCCCTGCGCCATTTCCAGCTCTGGGACTATTTTGGGATGGCAGCTCTGTTGCCATGTCTGTTGTTTGGTCGAGCTGTGACACACTCTTACAGGACTGACCTGATGAACCTCTGCGTCTGGCACTGTCTGTAAAACTACTGCTGCTACTTATAAATGAGACTTCCTGCTGTAAGTGCAGATACAAATTTATCAGAGGTACTCAACTGTATTCCAGGCCTTCCGCTCTGGTTACTGTATATCAAATAAACTAGGTCACTGTAATCTAAAAGGGGTCAGATAGGTGCATGCAATAGCGTCTGTTACAGATACTGCTCACAGTCTGAAGAAAACGGGAGTAATGCTTTCTATAATACAAACAGTCAGCAGTTACAAACCTTTTAAATCATTTGCATTAATTTTGCAATTACTGCACACATCAGAACATTAACGGGTGAAAAGATTAAAAAGGTGGTGATGCACAGAAGGAATCACAATGACTACGATTAACTAAATTAAAATATGCCATAACAAAGAAGGTGAAAAGCAGTTTAGCCGACCTAGAACATGTTGAGTTGAGCTGCGTGGTAAAAACACTGGAGATCATTTGGATAATTACTCTTTTTAAACTTTTTTGGTAGCAGCCATTTATTAAAAAATTCTGTAGTCTAGATGAAAAGGAATATTACTACTAGTACAACTACTACTACTACTAATAATAATAATAATATATCTTGTTTTTCAATCATCAACATATTTTGTTGTAATAATAATAGTAATAATAATAATAGCAACAATAATAATAGTAATAGTAAATTCATATGAGATATGCAAAAAAAATTACTTATAGCAGCCATTATCAAGAATGAAATCGATAGCTTAATATTTAAAACTGAGCAAAACAAAGAAAGATGCACTATTGATTTGATTTCTTATTTTAGTATTATTTCATCACAGCACTAAATATTACAGTTTTATTATTGTTATTGACATAAAAAGTATTTATACATGTGATACAACAAGAAATAAAACAATACTTAAAGGCCATATTGTTAATCAGGCACTTCAAAGGTAAAACTCGATATCTTAAAAATGCCATACCAAGAATATAACACAGTCTCAAGCTAATAATTTTGATACATCTTATTCTTTTCAACATTTCTTTTCTCATCTCAGCGGTGGAGACAGCCTTGCTTTTCGCCATTCATCTCATTTATATTCAGAAGAGAGGAAAATGTGACAGTAATTCGTGAAATCACTCTCAACCATGCAGAGGTGGTGGCTGAAATAAGAAAAGCAGAATACAGGCAGCGGGAACGCAGCGGATCTCTGTCTGGCTGTCATGACGTGAGAAAAGATAATGCTCCTGTCTGAGAACAGCTTACTGCACTGCTCTTTTCTCATTTCTAAAACAGTCGCTTTTAACTTTTCTTCTAAAGAATAAGAGCGAAAATCAATCGAATTGCAGAACGATAAGATAGCTAGCTGGTTTTAATTCTCCAGCATCTCTGATAGGTCTAATACTGTTAGTGAACGGTTAACGGTGTAAAAATCAACACATCGGTGGGATGGCAAAGAGCATCAAGACCAAATCCACTGACTGGGGCAAACCGCAGCATTTAAACATGTACTCTGTGTGTAACTAACTTTTATAAAACCAGCATATGATCAGTTATCAGCCAAAACTGTGCATATTTTGAGCATAGGTCGCATTGTCTTTTCCCAGATCAGTGGATCCGACCCTGGCCATGGAGATTCGCCCCTTTCCCAAAAGATCATGCCCGTATATCTACATACAGTAGGCAAGGGTGGGTTAGGGAACAGCAGGCAGATTAAAACATGTGTCATTTTCACCAGGACAAACTACATCCTCTCTTGTATTTCAGCAGGCACAACTCTGAACGTACCTGTTTTTCCCTTGGGGCCGTGCTAACTGCCATCAGAACAGAAGAGGAAAGAGGGAAGGGACAGAAAACCACAATGATAATAATTATAATAATTTAAATTAAAAAGAAAACAGAGAAAGAAAAGATAGGACACCAGTTAGAAACCAAACAGACGACAGAGAAGAAATGAGAAATGATTGGCATATTCACCACAGAAGCAGAAGAGAAATGACGACCAGCATGCAGATCAGTTTAAATGGCACATCTGCAGTCGATTCAAAGTTAAAACACACCCAAAAGACTTCCTTATTTGCTTTCTTACCTTTGAAACCTAAAAAATTAGCACTTCAAAAGCAACCACTAATTCTATGACCTGGACTCAGTCATTGAGGAGAAAACAACCGTGCTTTAGCTAAAATCCACAGGAAGGCAAGTCTGCATAATAAAATAAAAATACTGACCATCACTGCTATTGTAAAGCTGTATGTAGAGCTGCAACTACTAACTGTTAGTAATCAAAGACAAAATTCAGTAGGTAGTATTTGTTTTAAACCTGAAAAAGCAAAGCATAGCTGAACATTAAACGTTAGGTCAAAATTACTGCAGATAGGGTCGTTATAATTTACTCCGGGGATACTCAAGTCGTGGGACACTTTTAAAAAACTCAGGGTGTAGAGAAGCCTATAAATAAATAACCTTGATATCCATTTGGTAGAAGTATTGACTGAAGAATAAACCAAACACTAATTTAAACTAGCCTCAAATTTTCCATCAAAACTGACATTAAAGGGAGAGTTCACCCAAAAATTAAAACTACCCCATGATTTACTCACCCTCGGGCAATCCTAGTTGTATATGGCTTTCTTTTTTCGGATGAATACAATCAAGAGTTACATTTTAAAAAAATGTTCTTGCTCTTTCAAGCTTTATAATGGCAGTGAATGGAGGTCAAGGTTTTTGAACCCATTTGTCATAAAAAGTGCTCCACACGAATCCAGGGGGTCAAAAAGGCCTTGTGAAGTGAATCGATACATATTTATCCATATTTAAAATTATAAGAATATGCTAGTCTCGTGAGAACCAAGTTTTGTTTACAGCATAGGAATACGAGTCTTCTCTTGGCTTAATATATCAAAAAAATTCTCTGTACAAATCCTCTTTTTGTACTAATTTGTAATTGGTATTGTTTTTCTAGGTCATTAAAAAGCATTTCTTAGCATAATGTAAAAAAATCTATTATTTATGCAGAAATATACTGAATATGTGATGAAACGGAATACGATTAACAGATGTTTTTTATGTATTATGATGAAATTGCTGTTCCTATGTAAAAAAAAAAAAAACAACATGGTTCTATACATCAGGTGTCGATTGGACATGGATTGTATACAGATCTGTAGGCAGATCTGAATGAGAGCTTGAAGTCGATTGTAAAAAATGGTACAGTTTTAAAGACTACATTTTGGACATAATTCGCCAGAGAAGCGTCAAAAACATTTAAAAATTAAACATGCAAACAATTCACAGCAAGATCAAAAATGTGAATTTAAAATAGGGTGAACTCTCATTTAATGCTGACATTAAATATAATTAAATATATAATTATAATTAAATATAATTCATAAATGAGCTCTCGGCTATTTAATCCAAATGTTAAAAGACCTTCATATTGAAAAAGACTAATTCACTATAGATCATGTGTAAAGTCGAGACCGATTGCTTGTATTAGATTCAAAGGTCTACCAATAAAATAAACACAGATGAAGGCAAATTCAGTCCAGTTAAAAAAAGTAATAATAAACAATTACTTAAAACAATTAATTGTAATCTAAATGCATGTGTCACTATCTAACTTCAAGCAACAAAATGAACTGCATTACAATGATCAAGACTGTAAGTGAGCAGTAGTGAGATAAAACCAGAAAGCTCCCATTAAAAGTGCCCAGACAGTTTGATTATAGTGGGAGTGATGGAGATTTGTCTGCAGAGACATGCAACTGACTTTCTAAATAGCTCTGGATTGCAGTGGCGGACCACTTATAGTCTCACTGATGTGCGGCAGACCAGACTTTGAGTATCCCTGGTTTCCGTCATTGTATGCTGTTCTTTATTTTATATAAGGATCATGTATAATGCTTCTGTATATGCCGTTCCGTTTAAAATTGAATATATTTATTATGCAAGCATTAAATGAGTCATACGTGAGTCTGAAGGAAGTGTTATGCAAGTCTCACGTGATACTAAGGTGAGTTTCGGGTGAGCCTGATGTGAGTCACACACTTAAAAGTAAAGAACTGTACCGGAGGAGCCTGAAGGGGGCGGAGCTCCGGCCTTCTGCCATAACGTGGCCTCTGCAGCCAGCCGTCTCACATACACCTCATTCACATCCAGCAGGATATTCTCCGGCTTTATGTCTGTGTGGATGATCTTGCATTTCGTGTGCAAGTAATCCAAGCCTTCGAGAACCTGGATGAGAGAAATAAGACGCGTATGAATCAGTCCCACGCTTTCGATGGAGCTGCAATGTGTATAGAATAAAGTGGTGAAAATAATGCTGAGAAATTGATATTGCGATTTGACTGGATACCATTAATGTCAATATGGATGTAAAACAGACCTACCTGTCGAAGAATGCTCTTCACACAGACCATAGGCAAACCCATGTAGTTGGATTTGATGATCCATTTCAACAGCTGGTGACCGAGCACCTCTAGTACCATACACACGTCTGAGAGGTCAAAGAGTCAAGGACAGAGTCTGTGATTAATAAACCACAAAAGGACAGCTACTGAAATATGATGCCAGCATGTTCTGCATGTCCCAAAGCAAAGAGGTGGTGCGGTTTCATCTAGTATAGATTCTCAGTTGATGCTAATGTTCATGGTGTTTTCAGCTGTTTTTCATATTTCATTTGATAAACAATTGTAATATACACACAGAAACTCACAACAGACCACCAAGATAAACATTATTTAACCTGGAGAAACTATGACAGAAATATATTACAATTTATAACAAAAATGAATTGTGAAAATGCAATTTACGCACTTATGAACTTCATCTGATGAAAAAAAAGAAAGAAAAAAAGAAAGAAAAGAAAACGGTGTAAAAGATACTGGCATGATTGTATTGATTTTTGCAAGATTGATTACATTTTTCATTAATTACTTTTTTATTAATTAGTTTTATTAATTACACTGATTAAGAAATTAAATACATTTTTGAAAAAAGAAAAATGAAATAATTTAATTTAATTTAATGAAATAAAAAGGATTCATAAGACCATAGAAAAAAGAAACAGACCAAGAAAATTGAAATTTAAGTAACACTAAACAGCATTGAACTAAAAGTAGAGGAGGAGAATTGTTACATTCTAATGAAATATAGTTTTTTTCAATCACTAATTGTGCACAATAACAACAAGAGCACGTATAAAAATGTAAAAGAGGGTCAATATTAAATTCACAGATGTGACGTATAACAGAGGCAATGCAAGCAGTAAAGGATACGAACACCATTGACTCCAGAGATTTTAAAGTCATCAATGAGCTGAACTATTCTCTCTCGTTTGGGGTCTGTGGGGTCGCTGTCTCGAACCTGAGGAAAAATTAAGTCAATATATATATATATATATATATATATATATATATATATATATATATATATATATATATATATATGTGTTTGTTTTCAAATTTGAAAACAAAATGGCTTTCTGACTTACGCATCTCAGTAATTTAATCTCGTCCAGTGCAGTCTCAGTGTAGTGCTGGGCACTTTTAACCACTTTCAGTGCCACAAACCGTTTCCGCCTGCAGACAAATGTCATATAAGGTTGAATTCATACAGACCGATCCATACGTGACTATCTGGCTGACTATCCATAATCTGACATCGGCTTACATCTCAATATTTAGAGATTGTGCATCTAGTTCCAGCAGTTTAATCTCAGGGATTAGGATCCCAGGATGTAAAGTACTCACTGTAGATCCCAGCACAGCCATACGGTGGAGAAATGACCCCATCCCAGTTTCCTGACCACATGATATCTGCCATTAAACAGGTCTCCAATCTTCACTGGATAATACCCTCCTGAAAAAAGTTTCATATTGTCAGTATAACCAGTCACTATTGCTGCATTAATAAAGCATATAGCAGCTATTTTAGAGCAGCTCCAAATGTAGGTCATCTGATCAGAGACAGAACTATTTGTTTTGCAATATTAGTTTTATACTAATATACCGCTCTAAATAGTAATGTAGATAAATAGTGAAGCCGTTTTGCATGGTTAAAACTTTCTTAAAAAGAGCTTTAAAATAATGTTTGTTAACTGAAATAAATATGAAATCAAATATTAATATTAAATGAAAAATGTAAACTAAATTGAATGGATTTAAATGCTGCCTTGCACTAAAATTTCTCATTGGAAATAATACAATAAAAAAATTTTACTGAAAAAAAAAAGTAATACTTAAAAATGATAAAACCCCCTAACAAAATTACTAATAATACTGAAATAGTAATATTAAAATAGTAATAGTAAAAATTAAGTTAATTCAAAATATTAATACTATGAAAGTTTAAAAATAATACTAGTAATAATACTGTTTTGAATTGATACTAGATATTTTTTGTTATGTATAATAAATTTTTTTTGTGCCAGAAATATATAAAAAAAAAAAAAAAAACTAAAAAGAACAGAAAAATCGCGAAATGACATGATGAACTTTTCCTTTGGAAAGTAAATAACTTACTATATATCAAACAAACAAACACAAAAATAGGCTTTATAAAACGGTTATGTAATATTTTTCTGATTTTATTAATTCTTCTGCAAAATGAATTGTGAGATAAAGATCAATTACTGTGACATATCAAAATGTATACATTTTTCTATAGTAAGTTTTAGCGAAAAGTTTAAAGATAAAATTAGCTATAAAGCAAATATTAGCTTAAAACTTTTTCCTTATGATCCTAATTATCTTACCTTTACAGTAATCTGACGGATTCTCTTGTTCCTCATCATCTGACCCAAGTAATTCTGCTGGAGGTGGGGAAAAATCTGGCGGGGGAGGGCTCAGAGCTTGTGGAGGGGTCGTCTGATTGGCCGGGGCCTGTGGAGTGGGAGGAGTCGTGGAGAGACCCGAAGGTAGGTCCAGTGAAGGTGCTACGGGAGTGGAAGGTGTGTCTGGAGACGAGACGCTGGGTGAGGGAACCACTGTGACGGGAACGGAGTGAGGGATGGGGGCCGGAGGCTGCAGGTCTGGGGGACTCTGGGAAAGGTATAACGGGGGCGTCGGGGGCGACTCTGGAGGGGTGGAGGATCTGTGGATGGTGAGGATGTGACACAGTTCATCTGAGGAGGGGATCTGGGGTCTGTAGAGCAGCGAACAAAAGAAAAAGAGATGTTTAAATACAACATCTGCTGGTTGACATCCTGCACGTAGGAACGTTCTTCTACAAAACGTCTACGGCAAATGCAGCCATGTTACTATTTTTAATCAAGATCCACTGATGACAACTCCATAAATAATAAATTAACAGCTACTACTTTTCATAAGCAATCTCCAGCTGTGACTTTCATATCTAGGGCTTATGATTTCACTCAAAGCACATAGTCTTCAACCATCTGTGGGATTCATAACATCAATGCACCTTAATACAAGCCCCTCTGCGTCTCAGTCTATCTAGCTTTTATTAAATGGCCAATAAGTACATTTAAAAGGGGTTTGCAACAGTGGCCAACCAATATGTTTTTCTTGATGCTGATATCTGATAACTGAATGGCTGACATAAACATATAAATATGTTATGCACACAAATAACACAATAACATTCAGACATATGTGATCATAAATAATAACAATATAACATATATTTATATATTATATATTTGTATATATTTAGTTCATTTTTTAGGCATTTAGCGCATTTATTATCAGCCATATATAAAAAATAAAGTGTGAAAAGGATCAAATTACATTTTATTTATAATATAAAAAATAGAATACAATATTTACATATAAAATGTAAATTTCGTGTTTTTTTCTCTAATCTGAGGCGAGAAATTATGCATCGTTTTTTTATAATTTTCTTTAACATATCAGTCTGACCTTAGCAAACATTACATTATCTCATAAATGTACTATACACACATATATACACGTGTGTATATATATATATATATATACACACATACATACACTATATACATACATATATATACACATATATATATACACAGATACACACACATATATATATATATATATATATATATATATATACACACATACACATACATACACATATACATATATATACATATACATATATTATATAATTAGTTAACTAACTGGATTCCTTTGATTCACTATTGATTGGATGCTGCACATTTTACTGACAGCTAATAATTTTGGGGAAATAAAAATGCATAATCACACAATATTTACTCAAAATAAATTAACACATATCTGAAAACAGCACACGAGACTGGTTGACTGACACACAGTTATATCTTAAAACATCGTCTGAGTAATCAATCTGATATTCCTCTATCAATAAAATTATTACGTTATTGTATAATATTCACAAAAACTACAGATAATTGTAATGCGACATTAAAAGCGTCTCATTTTCCGCCTCTGTTACATGACATAAACGTGAATGAAAGCTGATGGCGTAATTATAATGCCTTCTTAGAATACGATACTAAGAGCAAGTGATATTTATGTAGGGGAAGCACATACACACGTGCTCTACACATCCTCCTTATTCTGGCCTACCTCTGAAATTTTGCATATCAGCACTGCTAATGTAATTTAATCACTTGCATTTCTCCTTATTTGACAATATCGGTTTTATTCAGCGCACGTATCAAATAAGTAAATGTGAGGAAACCATCATTTTGGATAACATCCGTGCACAGTCGTGTGGTTTTCCCATGCATGATGCCCCTATGTGCCATATGTACCTAACCTGCATTGTTTTTCCAGGGATGTGTTAAAATAGGTCCCACATGCGTGGACCGGGAGGGAGGGCCGTGAGTCAATATGCTTATCTGGAGAAGTGACTCCCATGGCCACCCTCCCATATATTTTTAGCAGCGTCTCACGGAGCAGAAACCCAGATCTGGATCCTGCCCAGTTAGACACACTCACCCCAGCTCCAAACTGGAGATCTCCACCGCTGCCGCCGCTGCTTTGCGGTGCTTCTTGTTTTTCTTCTTCTGCTTTTTGCCGTGGCTGTTCTGGGGAAGGCTGTTGTCGCTGCTGGATACTGCCATGCATCAGAGAATATCATATAACATAATACATATTAGACATGCTGCTACGGGCACCCCCACCCCCAATTGTGAGAGACTAATGGAGGGCAAATCGAAGATATCACACCGTCAACAGCTTACACGACTCTATTAACATCACGCGTTGATCAACGACCAAACGAATACTTCAGTCAATCAGTGCGAATCCAAACATTAGATCCTGTAAACGTGCTCAGGCTTAGCTTTACCGCTAACACGGGCTCTATAACGTTAGTCATCAAAACAAGCGTCATTTTAAGCCCCCGACGAGCCGACATTGCCGTTTTTATCCTCAAGACGCATAGCGCGTCCGCGGACGCTAACGTATTTAGGGCCGTTTGGCTGATTTTTAATGAAAACGCTCTCACCGTTCATCGATATCATCGGGACAGCTGTCACCTCACGCACATTCGCTTCGGTTGGTTCTGCGCATGCGCAGTCAGACGGCTCCGTATTGACAGCGGCTCGCGCGATTGAAATGGGACTGCGCGAAGACTTCACGTATCTGAACGTATATGTATATGTATATATATATATATATATATATATATATATATATATATATATATATATATATATATATATATATATATATATATGTATATGTATATGTATATATATATATATATATATATATATATGTATATATATGTATATGTATATGTATATATATATATATATATATATATATATATATATATATATATATATATATATATATATATATATATATATATATATATATATATATATATATATATACACATATATATATATATATGTATATATATATATATATATATATATATATATATATATATATATATATATATATATATATATATATATATATATATATATATATATATATATATATATATATATATATATATATATACATATATATATATATATATATATATATATATACATATATACATATATATATATATATATATATATATATATATATATATATATATATATATATATATATATATATATATATATATATATATATATATATATATATATATATATATATATATATATATATATATATATATATATATATATATATATATATACATATACACATATACATATATCCACACACACATACATAATGTCAATAAATTAAAATAAAGTAATAAAATAGCAGAACAAAAAAGTATACATGTCATGGCATTGTCATTTGTTAAAAGCAATATAAAATCAAATGAAATGTTTTTCTTTTGTGGGAAAAAAAAATAAATTAATTGCAAGAAAAAAAGTCTAAGTAAATGTTGAGAAAAAACCCAATCTTAAGAAAAAAAAAAGTCACAATAAAACGCTGAGAATAAACAAACTTGTGTCAGGTTCATTTGATCTCAAACAAAGCGCAGATTTCAAGCTGATTTAAACTAGTTTAAAGGCAGATGAAATATTGCTGCCATTCTCAATAACACTGACCCAGAAAACAGGAGAAACACTGTGCGGTAACAATTAGTTAGAGAACCTTTCAATCCACAAAGTAATATTTACAATAGATTTACTGTAGCAACACTAACATTTTATAAAAAGTTAATTTTCCCTGCTTTTAGCTCTTATTCTCTTCTGTACTCTTGCATGAAGAACATACAGTATAAGGTAGATAAAGTATTTAAAACGTGCACAAACACAATCAAATAAAACAATAATTTGTCAAATATATATTACAATATATACTAATTTCCTACTGAACAGTCACCAAGTGAATGGCAGTGGTCAGTCTATAAATACCTTATAGTGAATTAGGCTAAGCCATTTATTCTTGAATTTCAACAACACTTGTAATGATTGAAAAGCATTTAATGCACTTAATGGTTGAAACTGAGCTTTTCAAAACTCCACTGTGTCGCAAACGCTCCAACTGAATCACAATTTAATGCAATTCAGGCCAGATTTGTGAATCATTCACGATTCTGAATCATTTGATTCAGATCAAGACTTCGGTGCGTATATCAAAAATCTTTTTCTAATTTAGTATATATTTAACACAACATCAAAAAAGAAAGTAACCCACACACAAATACAATATCATTTTAAAACAGTAAAATTGCAGCAACCGTGTTTTTATGGTTTGCTTTTTTTTTTTTTACAAATATCATGGTTAAACTATAGTTAGTATAGCCTCGGTTTAACTATAATGTTCTTTCACCTTAAAGAGGTGGAATACCAATTTTGATCAAATTATTAAATGTGTTATGTCCCCACCAATGCCAAAATCAAAACTATGCCCTAAGCTTTGAAACCGTGATATAATATTCCTGAAAATGGTTCAGAATTTAAACAAAAATCATCATTTTTGATTTTAATTCCAAGTCATTCGGCGCATCTGATTAATACAGTCGCGGACGCCTTTGTTCTCCTGTCTACAAATACACAAAAATCAAACACACAGAAAACACAACATCTTCATTGTTAAAATTATAGCTTTATTTTTTCCAGATACAAATTTCCATTTCACTCATTTCAACATTTTGGCTCCCAATTTCTCCTGAATGGAGAGAGTAAGTCTGCTGAAAAACAAAATCCAAAAACAAAAAAAAGAACAAGTCCTCTTCACAATATGTACAGGCACATATACACAATTGTTAGCAAACTATACACAATACAAATACAAAAGAGTAAAGTCTTTAGACCGGGTGTAAGCTCTCTTTTAAACCCCAACTTCATTAGAAAATTACCATATATTATTATTTTTTTTTTACCCTTGTATAAAAGTTGTGTAAAACTCGGTGCCGGGCAAGGGCTCCATGCACACCAACGATTCTCTAAACGGTGGTCTGAATTGTTTATCTGCAAAGATACAAAGCCATATTCCACACAACTGGCAAAACAGGAAATCGCAAGACTGTACAAAAAGAAGCTTTCGCGGGATTCTCTCAGAGAAAAACGGTGCATAACCGGAGATTCGCCAAAAAAACCTCGCCGACCGTGTACGGAGCGCCACAATTACTTACAAACTCTCATGCACACGCACACGCTTTCCTCCGTGTTCTTGTGAGAGTCACGCACTCATAACGCAGTCCATCGAGCGAACCTCTCACAAAGCACCCCAATCAGAAAATCCAATCAAATCTCAAGCATGCATCAGCCTATAATAATCAAAAAAATACACCAAGAGGCCAAACACGTTCAACAACAGGCTAATAAACATACACAGGATGAGCGAACTAATACGTTTCTCATTTTTAAAACACAACTCTGTGCATACATTAGTATGATGAAGCGTGATAGCTCAAAATCACATAAATAAATGCAGGAACAGGGAAGCCTTCGAAAACACATCGGAGATGTCCGGATAGCAGGGAATTCATTATTTTCAGTTCTATACACAAAAGGATGGAGTTAAAGCGCATGACGTCAACTTCATGATCAAACTACAAAAAAAAAAAAAAACATAATAATTAGACGGCGTGGGTGAACGCAAAGCGCTTCAGGCGGAAAAACGAATCATGACCGTTTAAAAAAATGAGCAAAAAAATTTGATTGAAAAGGAAATGAGCCGAAGGGGCAAACTAGAAATGATTGAGCTAAAACATGGATTTATACTGAATCCATTGAGATCGACGGCTGTAATCCTGAGACTAAAAGCCCAGTATGATCCTCACAACAGGCAACAGTTGTGCCACAGTTCATCTTTTCCTCCATTTGGCAAGTAATGTCAAGCATGTTTACTTAAATCGGTAGACGTTATAAAAAGTAACAAAGAAGGCACATTGGCGGTCATGTATAAATAAGCATTATTTACAATATAATAAGTTAGTTTCTATTCAGTGTCTGATGTACACAACTTTCAATCCGACTGCTGCTTTTCTAATCGTGGGGACCTAGTGAATAAAGATGCCATTCTGCATTTGCCAACTCCAAAACCAGTGACCCAAACTGTCCCAGTTTTGTGTCAATACCTCCCGAGAGAGCGGCCAACCCAGCTGCGTCGCTTTTTCATTCGAGATTTGAAGCGCTTGAGATTGAATCTTGAATCGTTCTCGCTTGTGCTATCAAATACAAAGCAGGGCGTAAGCAAATCGATCCCGTCTACTGTAAGCGTGAGCGAATCTTACGATTTCAAAAATGACATTTGAATTGCAGTGTGAAACATCTCGGTGAGGTTTAAGAAGCAATGCAACAACCTATTCCCGATAAAAGGAAGAAAAAAAACCCCAATCGTATACATTGGCGTTTACGAATAAGGTATACTGTGCATTCTGTTGATTTGGAAGTGAAATGTGACCCAGACCCATATTTTATAGGGATCTATCAGAAATCTGATTTGGTGAAGTCGAGTACTACAAACCGAATTCAGATGATACTAATATTTGAGATGCTAACAACAGCGGAAAACCTGAAAACTGTCACATTGTCTTTTTTTTTTGTTGCATGCACACCTAAAGCTACACAATAACGTGCACACGAATATTGTGCTCTTATAACTTGTTATGGCACTTGTGTGCATAGACGTACTCTACAGCCCCTGCAAAAGCTCAATACTTGTTTTGATCTGCAATACTAATGTTAGTAAAAAAAAAAAAAAGTTAACACCACACGGCCAAGGACAGTCTGTGAGTTTGGGCTTCGATTGCGGAGGGGTAGAACTTCACTAAACCCGGAACGAAATACTCCAGCTGAAGTAAAAGTGGGATTTGATTCGCTGAATCAGTTCATGAAACTCCATACAGTGGATGCGATCGCTTGAACAGAAATAGAAATGGTATAAAATGTGTCTCAGCATGTCACGAAATGTGAGAGCTGCTTCAGTAGTGTCATTAAAATAGTCTTGAATTAGGTAAACTTCATATATACACAACAGAGCCTTTCAGACAAACACAATTAACCATGCGCACACACACACACACACTTTTCGTAGTCAATACTCCTGTGAATCGTTCAGAGCCTCAGCCTGAAAAGCAATCCTTCTCCAATAAAATTCCCATTAAGGTTTTATCAGTAGAAAGTGATCATTACTTCCTTTTCGGTTCTCTTTTGTCAATAATATGCAGGTAGTTTAAGCGAACGGTTGTGGAAGCACACGGGTGTTTGGCGCAGTGGTCGCGTTTCTTCGGCCGATCACGCGAGATAAGACGTGATTATTGGTGAGCGTAGACGACAAGGCGAAAGGTCAAAGCCTAAAGGTCTGTGACTTTATTCTCGACCAGGGCGGCGACCTGCTGAAGCCGATATGCCAGCTGCATCTTCTGACCCGCAGCGTCTTCTTCCAGAGACATGATAATCTGCATACAACACAATATAAAGGAGTAATTTAATTTGCTCCAGCACAAACATCATAAGCTGCTTATATCAATCCCATACTGACCTGATCGTAGTATTTGTTGATGTACTTGTATAGCTCATGCAACGCCACCAAACTGTTCATCTCGGATGCAAAGCTCTAAAAACAGACAGTCATCAGAATCTTAAAATAGGAGGTTTAAGTGTCCATGACAAAGAAAAGGAAAAATCTTAATAAAAATGCAAAACCTGCATATTTGCCTTATGCATAAAATATATGAAAAAAGGTACTATATTTTTCAAGGTCAGAAGGTTTGTTTTTTTATATTAAACAAAACGTTCATTTTACAAATATCAAATGATTAATTCTAAAAATATGCTTAATTTTTGGGCACTAATTAATTGTAATTGTCACATTGAAATGGTGTTTATAAACCAATGCTGTGAATTATTAAAAAAATTTTTTTAATACTTTATAATTATTAATTCAACAAGTTTTCATACCACATTACATTTTTGTTAAATAAATATCAAAAACTATTTTACAAATATTACCTTTAAAATTAGTTTAAAAACATAAGACAATTACTTTTAACAAATATCATTGCTTAATGAAAAATATATATTTTAAAAAAATTATTAATAAAAAAAGAAATATTTAAGAAACATGCCACTACTATAAGTACTATTACTACTTTTTAATAATACTACTACTAATAATAATAATTAAAAACAAAAATACATCACACCAGATATCTATCTATCTATATATATATATAGATAGATATACAGACGTGGACAAAATTGTTGGTAGCCTTTGGTCAATGAAAGAAAAACTCACAATGGTCACAGAAATAACTTTAATCTGACAAAAGTAATAATAAATAAAATTCTATAAATGTTAACCAATGAAAGTCAGACATTGTTTTTCAACCATGCTTCAACAGAATTATTAAAAAAATAAACTCATGAAACAGACCTGGACAAAAATGATGGTACCCCTAACTTAATATTTTGTTGCGCAACCTTTTGAGGCAATCACTGCAATCAAACGCTTCCTGTAACTGTCAATGAGACTTCTGCACCTCTCAGCAGGTATTTTGGCCCCTCCTCATGAGCAAACTGCTCCAGTTGTGTCCGGTTTGAAGGGTGCCTTTTCCAGACTGCATGTTTCAGCTCCTTCCAAAGATGCTCAATAGGATTGAGGTCAGGGCTCATAGAAGGCCACTTTACAATAGTCCAATTTTTTCCTCTTAGCCATTCTTGGGTGTTTTTAGCGGTGTGTTTTGGGTCATTGTCCTGTTGCAAGACCCATGACCTGCGACTGAGACCAAGCTTTCTGACACTGGCTAGTACATTTCTCTCTAGAATTCCTTGATAGTCTTGAGATTTCATTGTACCCTGCACAGATTCAAGACACCCTGTGCCAGACGCAGCAAAGCAGCCCCAGAACATAACAGAGCCTCCTCCATGTTTCACAGTAGGGACAGTGTTCTTTTCTTGATATGCTTAATTTTTTCGTCTGTGAACATACAGCTGATGTGCCTTGGCAAAACTTCGATTTTTGTCTCATCTGTCCACAGGACATTCTCCCAGAAGCTTTGTGGCTTGTCAACATGTAGTTTGGCATATTCCAGTCTTGCTTTTTATGATTCGTTTTCAACAATGGTGTCCTCCTTGGTCGTCTCCCATGTAGTCCACTTTGGCTCAAACAACGACGGATGGTGCGATCTGACACTGATGTTCCTTGAGCATGAAGTTCACCTTGAATCTCTTTAGAAGTCTTTCTAGGCTCTTTTGTTACCATTCGGATTATCCGTCTCTTAGATTTGTCATCAATTTTCCTCCTGCGGCCACGTCCAGGAGGTTGGCTACAGTCCCATGGATCTTAAACTTCTGAATAATATGTGCAACTGTAGTCACAGGAACATCTAGTTGCTTGGAGATGGTCTTATAGCCTTTACCTTTAACATGCTTGTCTATAATTTTCTTTCTGATCTCTTGAGACAACTCTTTCCTATGCTTCCTCTGGTCTATGTCGAGTGTGGTACACACCATATCACCAAACAACACAGTGATTACCTGGAGCCATATATATAGGCCCAATGGCTGATTACAAGGTTGTAGACACCTGTGATGCTAATTAGTGGACACACCTTGAATTAACATGTCCCTTTGGTCACATTATTTTCAGTGTTTTCTAGGGGTACCATCATTTTTGTCCATGCCTGTTTCGTGAGTTTTTTTTTTAAATAATTCTGTTGAAGCATGGTTGAAAAACAATGTCTGACTTTCATTGGTTAACATTTATAGAATTTTTATTTATTATTACTTTTGTCAGATAACAGTTATTTCTGTGACCATTGTGACTTTTTCTTTCATTGACCAAAGGGTACCAACAATTTTGTCCACGTCTGTATATAGAGATATATATATGATTTTTGAGAGAGAGAGAATTATATATATTTTATATATATATATATATATATATATATATATATATATATATATATATATATATATATATATATATATATATTATAACCTGATCAATAAATCAAATAAAAAAATAATAATTCTCTCTCTCTCAAAAATCATGTCACTGAATGTAAGAATTGCAAATGTATGTTTAAATAAATTAATAAGAAAATGAACGGGTGTCAAGTCATTTACCCTTAAACTAGACATTACATCCAGAATCTCAGTGTGATTTAATATTTTTGTACCCCTTCTGTGTATTAAAATGTAAAAGCACAGTTAAAATTTAATCTCACCCCTGACAGCTCTGTGAGGGTTGAATTCATTTCCTGGTAGCAGCCAGACACTGCGTTATGAATATCACTGTAGTACCTGCAGGAGATGAAGAAGCTTTACAGCACTGAATATCACGAACCTCCACTATCCATTTCACCGCTAATAGATGTGTTTGCAAAAGGCTGTGCTGCGATATTATGTTCATATTTTCTCACCTCTCCACCAGCTGCTTGTATCGTGGGATTTCTCGGGCATACAACAGCTTATTCACTGGAGAATCCTGAAGGACAAGACACACGACAATGAGCTCTTTCACCGCTGCGGCATCTTTCAGCTTTCTTTTCTCCTGCCCTTGTTCATCTTCTCGCTCTACATGCACGCTCTCACCATAATGAGGTCACAGCTAGAGAGGTCAAGAGGTTAATTGCTGTACTGACCCGGCCCACTTTGTGCTCGGATGTAGTGCAGGAATCAATGAAGGTCTGTGCAATAACGGAGAGGACGGCATCCACGCTATCCGTCACCTGCACGTCGAAGACGAACTGAGGATTCTTCAAGATGTTGACCCAGAAACGCAAAGGCAAACTGCAGGCAGAGGGAAGACAAAAGTGCATTTAAATAAACATTCAAATTTAATGAACAGAGAAACATCAGGGTTCCACAATTTCTGCCAAATAATATTCATGACCTTTCCAATCATTCCCAGTTGCAATCAATTAAAATCAACTCAAATTTGGAATGATTCACTTTTTTTTTTTCCACACAGAAGCAATGACTATACAAAGAAACATTACAAAATTGTTGTGTATTATATGTATTAAAGTGTATATTCACTAGACATTTGCGCATGTTTTTTGTCATTATCTCCTTATTATCTATGGTTTTCAAACATTTAATCCATTAAAAAGTCTGATTGTTTGAGTAATGATTTTGTCAAAGTTGATTGACACAACCAAAAATAACTTGATTTGCAATAATTAGATAATGAAATATTTTTATGACCGTTTCAGGATATTTGCAATTATTTGTAATCACTGTTTAAGGATCTTTAAAAATTGTTCAAATGCAGACCAATCTTGACAGTGAATGATTCATACCAATTTCTGAACTGCTTTGACTAATTCACTGGAAAAAAAATTATTAAAATGAAATGATTCACTCACAAATGAGACATCAACGCGTTTTGAGAAAATGGTTTGTTCTACAAAGGCAATATTTAGCAAATTAAATAATTCTGTACTGTTTTGTGCTGTGTGAACCCTGTAATATTTCCAATGTTAATGACCAATGAATTTGGTCATCTTATGAGCCATCAGAGACTTAAATATATATATATATATATATATATATATATATATATATATATATATATATATATATATATAAAAAAATATACAATTTAAAATATATAATTTAATAACCTTCATTAAAGTGCTTCATTTAAAAGTTTTACAGTACTTGGATTACATTGTAAACAGCACTGACCTATTTGTTTTCCATATGTGAACGGTCTCTGGGTCGTCAATCCCGTGTTTTTCTGCCATGTCATCCAGGAAGTCAAAGAAGAATCTGACAGCGATGGGTGGAGGCCGTTTGGTACTGAGTATGGCTACAAAGACATCATCTACAAACTTCTGCAGAGTGCCCTGAAGATACACATTTGCAGACAGAGCAGCGTTCAATCACACTGACAGTCAGCAGGATTTTTTTGATGTGGCGACTTAAAGAGGACATCTCGCGTACCTTCATAGAAAGCAGACGTGTAAGGTAGATCTCAGGAATGGCTTTTGCCCTCTCCCTCTCTCTCATGCTGCTCTTCCTGTGTTTAGGGATCTCAGGGTCCTCGCTCGGCTTCACCAGATGCCATAGACGAAGACCTTCCTCCTCCTCTCCCTCCAGCATGGGAGTTTCTACAGCAAGACCAGATGTTAAGAAGAAATGGATCACTTTTTGCTTTCTGAAGGTCAGTAACGAAGTGAGAGTGTAAAGCAAAAAGTATTAAACTTACTCTCTCCAGTCTGATAGAACTGATTTACTCCAAGAGAACTCTGGGAACGAGGGATGAGAGCCACAGTGGCCCCATCAGGAACCTGAGAAGAGAGAAGAGAGAGACTTCAACCATCAATCAACCATCAATCAACCCATGAGTCAAACCAAAACCAAATCAGTCAAACAAACAAGCAAATCGCAAAAACTAAACAACAAAATCAATCAACTGACTCAAAATAATCGATAGACTCACAAAATGAATCAAAAAATAAATTCATAAAATGAACCAAACAATAAAAAAATAAACCAACCAATTAACAGAATCAAACAAAGAATAAATAAAATCAACTCACAAAATCAAGCCAGTTTTTTTTTCCATAAAATCAACTCACAGTATTAACCAAACAATACATTCAGAAAATCAACCAACCATTCAACTTACAAAATCAACCAAACTATAAAAAAAAAATCCAAAAATCAACTCACAAAAATACATTCATAAAAGCAAAACAAATGCAAACAACAAAATTCATGAAATCAAATCAACTTACAAAATGAACTCACAAAAGAAAAAAAAATAAATCAACCAACTCACAAAACTAAACATCCAATTTCCAGAATCAGCTAACTAACTAACCAGGCAACAAACAAGTCAACCTATTAATCAATCAACCCACAAATCAACTAACCAACCCATCAGTTCAATCTGAATGAGCTTGTAAATGTACCTTGTAGTGCTGTAAGGTGTTGATCCGTTTCCAGCGACCCTGAACGATGGCTGTGACGTCGTCATCAGAAAGAGTCAGGTGACCCGCCTGGCCTGAGCGCCACTCTGAACGAAAACAACATACAAAACATGAATCTTTAACAAAAAAAATAAATGTCACGTAGCTGCGACTCGTCTGCATATAGCTATCCAAACCGTACCGAGGTCCAGTGAGTCCGCGGCTGGTCTTTGGGAGTAAGGTGCTCCTTTATAAATCTGGTCCAGGATTTTATCTTTAACCTGAGTGATGGTGTCAGAGTCCAGAACTTTAACAGGACAGGGCTGGACCTCCACACCGCTCTTCACCAACACAGTCAGAGTCTGAGAGAGAAACAAAACCTCTTGTTAGCTTTAGCTTTTGTGTTCTGTTAGCATTGAGATGGAAGTATTACAGAGACGCACCACTGAGCAGTAGTCAATGTCCTCTCTGAGCAGGTGGCTGTCGTTGAGAGTGCGTTTGGCTTTCCCCGTCACTACATCCACCGGTCCTTTATCTACCTGGTATTTAATAGCCCTGTACAACTTGTAGAGAGGCTCGCCAGCAACCTCCTGGTAAAAGATAAATAAATATTGAATCCTTTTTACACTATTATTATTTTATTAAACTATTTTAAAGAAAATAAGAACTATTATATTTATTGAAATATATTGCATAAATAATACATTATTGTTTTTCCAGAATTAATATATTTTAATTAAACTCTTATTATTATTAATTAAAACATATCGCATAAATAATACATTATTGTTTTTCCAGAATATATTTTAATTAAGCTCTTATTATTATTAATTAAAACTAAATTAAATATTATTATTTATTAAATAATTATTATTAATTATTAAATTAAATATAACATTTTGCTAAATATATATCATGAAAAATGCAATAATAATAATAATAATAACAACAATAATTTGAAAGTAAAAGTACAATCACTGATTTATATGAATTTAATATTGGTGAAAGCAAACGCATAGAATTGAAGCCATCACACGCTCTGATACCTTAAGAAAAGAGTAGAGACAGATGGACATCCAGTTGGTCAGCATCTTCTCCACAACGGTCTCTGTCCTACAGATGACGACATGTGTGGAATATGACTTCAGATTAGATTTACTATAATCAGATCAGGTCAGATCAGACAGCTTGTTGTTTTTACACAAACACATGATGCGCTCATCTGAAATGCATTCATTTCAGTTGAGCTAGAACCTTGTTACATTATTTCTGTCTGAAGTCTTCCAGACCCCAGGTAAAACATCAATAGAAGCAATTCATATTCATAGTACAGTGCTCTTATTCGTCTGCTTATTATTACTTATTGAATGTTATTGAATAATGTGTTCTTGAAATCCACTCAAAGTCAAAATACTAAATAATTCATATTTCTGAACTAAAGCTTCAAAACGTGTTTATTGCGTTTTTATGAAGACTAACATTACCATAAATAGTAACACCTTATATTAACTACATGCTTTGAATCGTTAGTTAAGCATTAGTAAATAGTCAGTTCATCCTTTATAAAGCATTGTTCCAACATTAATAGTCATTAGTAAGCAGTTTATAAATACAGCTATAAATGCACTGTTCATGATTTATAAGCATATCTATTACAAAAGAGATTTAAAGGCTCAATTATCTTCCTAAAAGAACAAATAAACAAACGCGGCACAGGGATACAGAACTATTCATTTCAAGATGCAAAAAAATATGAAACTGCACACTTAATTTTTTTTCTATGAAATTGCAGGAGTTTGTTTTTCATTCATCAGGTGTACAGTTGTACGTTTTCATTTTTTGCATCTTGAAAAAAATACTGTGTTCTGTGTTCCTTTGCGTTTGTTGTTTAACTTTTCTGTTTGGAAGATAAATGAGACTTTACTTCATCTCCTTTATAAATCAGACTACTAAATGCTTTATAACTACCCGACTTCATCGTGAATTACAGCAGGAACGTGTTAATAAAGCATTTATTCAACTATTATCATGCATCTAAATAATGAGATTTATTAATGCATTTATTAATCATTTACTTAGACTTTCTAAATGATCGTATTAAACACGGACAACTCCTAAATAACTGCTTTGTAAATAACTTTAAATTATTAAACATCATATGTGCATGCTCATAAATAAGGCATTTATAGATGCACTTGTAAACTGCTGACGAATGCATAAAAATGTTGTAACAATGTATTATAAAAGGATAAATGCTTAACTAATAACTACACACTATGAATCATTACGAAGTGTTGCCCAATGTGTGTGTGTGTGTGTGTGTGTATAATAAAATAGATATAATATGAAAGTCATTTCTAGTTATGTGTAGCTGTACAACTGGGACCACTGAGACGGCAAACAAAGATAGTCGATGTCAAAGGCACTCGATTCAAGTAACAAAACATACGACTGAATGCACTGTAGGTTGTTTTGGGTAAAATAATAAACGTATGCCAGGTAAGTAAAAAGCGAGTGTAAAATACCTGCGCAGCATAAGTTTGGGATTTTTGGCCACGTATTGCTGCACTAGATCCCCCAGCAGTGTCTTCATGACGTCCGTGAAGTATTCCAGCTTATCATGAAGGGCCATCGTTAGAAGAGACGCGACGTAGCCCCTGTCCCTCTGCGAGAAACTCTGCTGCGCCTCCAGAGTATGAATGAACTACAGAAACCCAAAAGAGAGTTTACCCGCATCAGATGTTGAATAAAATGCACTACAAGAGCATACCAGTTTGACCAATTTCAATCAAACAGCCTGAGCTTTCAAAACTCAGCAGGTGCGAAACATCTACAAAGCCTCAGACTACGACGACGGATAAATATTTAATACGCTGAAGTTCGACGCTGAAGTTTCTGCACCGCTGCCTGACAGTTTGGCAGTTAAAATGCAGATAAAGAAAGAAGATAGCGACTGAGAAAGTTAATAACAAAAACCCCTCTTACCACTAAACAGGCATCTAGCCGCACACAGTGCAAAATGAATATTACATTTGCTTTCTTTTTCATCTTTTGTTTACACTTTGAGGTGAAATAACAGCTCCAAAAACAGCCACTGACGTGCCGAATACGCTAGCGGCATAAACACTGTAATTACACTTTTCCTCTACAGGAAGTAAGTGCCGAGATGACAGTGAAAACAGGGCTCTCCACTGACCCGTATAAGGAAGAGTCTGTTGTTGAGCAGGTTGTTAAGCTGACCCAGGCCCTGCTCCACCGTCTGTCTGCGAGAATCAGGCAAATCCAGATTCTGACTCAGAGGCGCACCCTTCTGGCCGGGGAAGAAAACACGCTCCGCGTATGTGCGGTAATCCAGAAAGGGGATGCCAGGACCACCAACGTCACTGCTCAAATCCATCATCTCCGTCATCAGATCTGGAGGGCGGGAAGAAGTCAGTTTAATGGTGCACGTGATGGATGCTGGTAATTTCCATGAATAAAGAGTGCATGTCATGAGTGCAAGCTGTCATTTTCTTTTATTAGCAGTACAACTGTGACTGTCAATAAAGTTAGAAAAAAAAACATGGTAACCATAGCATGGTAACCATATTGCCTTCCCAAAGATCACAGTCACTACTGTAAAATAAAATAATAAAACAAAATTATATTTTAAAATTAAAAACTTAAAAGGAATATCTATCTATCCATCTATCCACAATATACACATATATTTACACAGTAATATATATATATATATATATTTTTTTTTTTTGTTTATAGTGTATATATATATATATTTTTTTTGTTTATAGTATATATATATATATATATATATATATATATATATATATATATATATATATATATATATATACAAACTTGTATGAATGTATTTTTAAAAATATGTTACATGTATTTTAAATATATTTATACATTAAATAATTTATATGAAATAAATATGTAAATATAAATATATACATGTAAACATTTTCAAAATATATGCTGTACGTGTGTATATCATACATAATAAATATACACAGTACACAGACAAAAACAAAAAAAACATTTATTTTGAATACGGTTAAACACTTAATTGTTCGACAGCACTTATATATTAATTAGTGCCGTCAAAGAATTGATTAATTTCACACAGGTGTGTATTTATAATGTATATATAAACATAAACATACATATGTATCTATATATTTAAGAAAATGTTGTGTCTGTATATTAAATTTATCTTTAAATGACAAATTATATGACAGACAGACAGACAGACAGACAGACAGACAGACAGACAGACAGACAGACAGACAGACAGACAGACAGACAGACAGACAGACAGACAGACAGACAGACAGTATGGATGTTGCCGTACCAGTGAACTCTTTCCTGCACTGGTCTCCTACATTTATCTCCAACGTCTCCAGCTGCACCAGAACCTTTTTATAGTCTCTCAGAGCTTGTTTACTCTTCCGCCTTTACAAACAGAGAGCAAACACAGGGTCAGAGCACTACCCCGCACAAATGGATACCATTAGGATTCTGGATGCGAGTTCACGGCTCATCGTCATGACGACAAGCCCAGAAGGGCGAGGAATCTGCCATTTGAATTCACTCTACCTGTACATGAGAATTATAACCAGCACGATGAGAACGACCACCGCGGCCCCCGCTGCCAGGCCGATCTGAGCTGCCAGAGGCACCGAGGAGTGTAAATCACTGTCATACTGCACTAGACCCAAGTCAAACGCCAGGCTTCCCATTAACACCTGAGTGAGACACACACACACACACATAGTTAGCATGTGATCGCAAAATGAAGACACTCACAGTTCTAAGCAGGTGTGATACAACACAGCACGAAGCAATAAATTACATCTTTTTAAAGAGACGGGTTCCAGGCCGCAGTCAGTAGTAAAAACCTCATTTTCATTGCAGACAAAATTATTTTTACAATATCTCAGAAACCATTCTCTGAGGCTGTTTAGAGAAGATATATGCCTTTGAAGAGGACATAAGCCAGTGCGATTTTAATTTATTTAAAAGTGATTTTCACATGCTTTTTGCAATGCATCATGGAACGAATTAAGGATGCACAATATTACAATTATATAATATATAGTCATTTTTATAGTAATTATTTTCATGTTATGGCCAATAAATTACATGCTAATTATTTATACTATTTTTGAAATCAGTCAATTGAATCATATTTTTAATGTTCATTTATTAGTAAATAAAATAAAACAAAGTACAGTAAATGTAATTTGAATTCTAATGCATTTTAAATAATTTTCATTATAATAAAGAGTATTAAATGTTCATTTTAACGTGTGCTAAAAGTAACATTTAACAGTGAAGATCATCTTTAAGTTTCTAGCTTTAAGGGAACATGGCTTTAATGCTGAAGTATTTCTTTAAAATGCCGGCGGAACAAAGTCTATGCTCTTTTAAACACCAAAGCTTTCTGATTGGATGTGATTTTTTCACTTAATGAAGTATTCACTTGGAAAAAACTGTGTGATGCTCAAAACTTGTCATGTTAAACTCAGCTAGACTGTATATGATAGCATCAGAATAACAAGAACTTATGGTTATATTAAAAACATAACAACTAAAGCTGACACTGGATATAGACCGACCTTCAGTCTGGGTAAGTCAGTGTCCTCCAGGGCTAAAGGCTGTTCCTCAGGTGGTTCGCAGTACAGGTGTGTGTTATCTAGAGTCTTGACGTCACACTCCTTGTCTCCTAGCCGGGCCACAACTTCCTCTCGGCTCATAGCCACTGTCAGTCCCTTACCCTTCAGACACAAAACACGCATCCTCAGTTAAAGCGACCAAACTACTGCTCCTGGTGCACAAATGGACTTAAAGTGGAACTAAAATTAAATTATTTTGTATGCAAGTATTTTTATAATACATTTAATAATATAATAAAATATAACAATGCAATAAAACATTAGAATTTAAAACTTTGAAATGTCGCCTTAGCAGCTTAACTCAAATAAATTAATTCCATAAAAAAAGCAATGAAATTGCTGAAATTAGAAAATCTTTTTTTAAATCATAAAATTAGTATTATTTAATAGTTGAATATTTAATTTGAAGTATTTTTATGACATTACTTTTTTCTTAGATTTAGTTCTTTAATATTGGAACTTATTTTTATATATACAGTGTTATCTTATTATATATGTAAGCATAACAGGAATGGACACTCACTCATAGCACAAGAATGAAAACTACATGGTATCAACAGTGCAAGGGGATTACAGACAGCTTCATTTACTTTACACATGAGCAAAAGTATTTTATTGAAACATTCAGTCCACTTTCACTGATGTGATTCCTCTTGCAAGTCATATTTAAAAAGAGACATTTTAAAGCCTAACAGAAAATTTTATATGACTAAATTGATCCTTTCAACTGTTTGGATGAATTCAACCTACATGCTGGTGAATAAATGTTTGTGGTCATTTCTATTTCTTTAAATATTTATATCATAAAATGTTACCTGCCCTCCACGCCTGATACATTGCCATCAAGTAGTATGCATCTTTGCGTAAAAAAATGAAACACTAAAATTTCACAGGCGGACAAATCAATGAAACAGAATTACACAGAAAAACAAGCACCTCTACGGCCAGGACTCCTCCAGGTTTGAATCGGATGGGAGTTCCTCGCGACTCACTGTTGAGTTGGAATAAGTCTGGGTTTGGGTGATACGTGAATGGCTTGTTCTTTATGGTAGGAAAGTCGATGTGCACGTTGTCCATCTCGAACCACACTCGCACTATCCTGGATTTCGGCTCCACCGCTGGGCTCTTGCAAATCATCCTCTCCGAGGTCACATTGGTGCACAACTCCTGAATCTGCAGACAGAAAGAAACATATGCAAATACTGCACCTCCGAGAACATTTCCTTTCATGCGCTTGGAGTGTGAACAAGTTCAAATTTAGTCGGGTAAATGATTAAACAGTCTCTGAATAAATATTTGAATCTGTGAGAATGAATCAAATGTATAAGTCCTGTTTGCATTCGTTTTAAAAACCAAATCTGTGTTTGATATGTAAAACTGGTTGAATAAAAATCGGTGAAATCAGTTTTTACCATAACCAAGGGATTCCTGATAGAAACGTGGGTGTGTCGACGTCTTCTGACTTCTGTCCTCTCTCTAGGCTCATAAGAGACTGACATCTTCGGCTGCTGAACGACATTCAGGTTTTGGCCCGTCACGTATATAAGACGCCCACCCCTAAATTTCAATGAAAATATCAGAGGAAGATGATCTCATGATGTAGGGTAGAATAGACGAGACAACTATAACAATTTATGTCTGTATACGTTTCAACAAAAGAAGATGTTTTGAAGAATGTTGGAAACCAAAAACTTGATAGAAGCCATTTTTTCATATTATAGAAATCAATGGCTACCAGTTACTGACCAGGTTACTAACATTCTGCAAAATATCTTGTTACTATGCAAGGAATGGAACAACATTAGGGTGAGCCATCAATGACAGAACTGTCATTTTTAAGTAGTGAACCATTGAGTGCACATACCCATAGAAACTCTCCGTAGGAGTTGCATCGGTAATCACTGGGTCTTCCATATAGCTGAAGAGAACCTTATCCAAAATCCTCTCTGCTTTTCCAAACACTACTTTGACTGGCACTCTTCCAGTTTGGTTGGAGTGACTGGTGCGACAAATCAGCCGTGTGTCACTCACTTCATGGCTTATAGAAAAAAGGAAAAGAAAACTTAGACAAATGCAACTTGCGGCATCTTTACATTGAATTGCATTCACATTTTTTGGCAATAAATAGATAAATGATATAAAGTGCTACAGGGGTGACGTATTTTGCAGGTCAAAATCTATAAACTAATTAACATTTTAGCAGATCCATCGTCCTTAAGTCAATGGATTTTGAAATAGGCTTTTAGGTAAATGCCTGTGGTGAACACAAGCTTTTAGTTTTGTTCTACAACATAAAATACAGCCAAATAAGAGCACACTTGGAAGTAGCTAATTCTGAGGACTTTAGAAGTCATTACACTGAACAGGTAAACTCATCTACTCACCAGTCCACTTTTACTGACTTCTAGTGTTTATGATTCATTTTCTTTTCAATTGTTGATAAGAAAATGAAAGAAGCTTAATGGTAGTGACACTGAAGTCAAGCAACCGTAGTGTGGTTTTTCTAGTCTTTTTTTACTATTGCCGATTATGTTCAAAATGCAAAAACATGTAAAAGAAAGAAACAAACTTTGCTCCACAATTCAAAAAACAATGCAATTAGGTTTTCGTCTTGGGAACCAAAGACAAGGTGATGCTAACTTCTGGGTTGGCCTATAAAATTCCATCAACAATGCAGCTCTCTAGTGGCGCTTACATGCGACAGGGCTTTGAGCCCAAGAAGGCCTGCAGGCCAGCGATTTGGTCGCTCCTTTGTTCAGTTCGTTGTCCCGTCAGGAGCTGCGACCCATGGACCGTTAGCATCGTGCCCCCAGCTAAAGGCCCTTTTTCCGGCACAATTCGGCTCAGCTGTGGATTCTGATATGAGAACGTCTGCTGGGACTCTCCTTTCTCTGAACCTCTGACGGTGATGACGACCGGTCCGGCTGTGACATTTGCGCTGGCTTGGAGCTCACACACAATACTGGAAACAAAACCAAAATTATGCACACATGAAATCTGACGCTAACTTGTCCTATTATTTGGAGCGCTAACAGTCCATTTTTAACAGAGCAGTTGTACCTGGTGGAAATACGATAGGCCTCGGGCAGAGGGGTGCAGGTCACCCCTGCCACGGTCACTCCTGCCTCGATGTCCTGGAAGCTCTGGCCCAGATTCGATCCCTGGATAGTCAGCAGGATGCCGCCCTCCAGTGGCCCAGTCAGCGGCTCAACCTGCCCACAGATAAAAGTTTGAACAAATGCCTCCTAAACATTTAACTGACTTTAACTGAGTGTTTTCTAATGCAATCTGGCACACTGAACTTAACACAGAGAGACCAAAAGTAGCACACACCAAGCATTGTATTTTTGCAAATAAGTGAAATGTAATTTTACAGCATCGGGTCAATATCACTACAGAATGCCTTTCAACCCTCACAATACGCATACATTTCGGTCTTAATTTCCCCATTCGCTTTATGTCATTCCATAAATAATAGAGACTTAAGTACTGTAGGAACATATTACCTGAGCTGCCACACATTTTTCATTTGTTACTGACCCCACACCTAACTTTTGAACACACTAGATTATATAGATATGATTGAATTATTACTTAAAATATCAAGATGACAGGGTGGACAAGCACATGACGGGGTGGACACAAAAAGCAGAAGATGCAAAGCATGACAAAATAGGACAATGGAACATTTATGCAACTTCAAAAAATACATCATACATATAATTACATTCTCAATCACACCGATATACCCCCCATTCATTTAGTTTTTTAGCCATATCAACTATAATTGAATGCCCACCCTGTCATGTGTATGTCCACTCTATCGAGTCTAACTGGCCGACAGCGTTATTAGCTTACAACAAACTATGAAGCTAAATAGTTAGTCAGGTTGTTGAAGATAATTTGGTATATTTAATGTTACATATTTTGAAAATAATATTCTGATCACTTATGGCATATTGTGTACAAACAGGGTGGACGCTTTAAGCTTTGGCGAAGCAAGCAAGCAAACTCAAACAGAGAAAATTTGTCAATTGAAAAGTCGCCAACTTACATCAGCTGTTGAAATTCCAGCCACTGATGAGACAAAAAAAATCCGCTGTCCAAATGTCACTAAATGGGAAGGACTTTTCTTAAAAGGGCTGATTTCCCAATATGACAGGGTGGACAACCATTTAAGGGACATGGACAAACTCTTCTTCTTTTTTTTTTACTAAAATTTCAATAAATTTCTTTCTTTATTTTGTCATTTTATGATTTGACTATATTCTACTCTTATTCAAATTGAATGAGCAGTGCACTGGACACAGCTAAATAACATGCATCCTCTTACACAAAACAAAAAGAAAAAAAAAATACACCTCAAGTAATGCTTTTGGTATGAATATAGAACTTAGTCTAATATAACATACCCTTTCATGGTTATTTTTATGTTAAGTTGCCATGAAAAATTTGTTATTTATGTACAAGACACCAAAAGGCACTCTACAGTGATATTAGGTATATTAATATTAGGTTTAAACGGCAATCAAATAACAATACTTTATGCCTCAAATCTATGTGAGCAAATCAAATCAAAGAGACACTATTCCTAAATTTGTTTTGCAACTCGACACCAGGGATATTAGACCCAGTCTCTCCAGAAAATATCTGTTTGATAACCAAAACCAGTTAACACTGCATTTTGTCTGACACCCAAATATATATTAACTGTCTTATATCAGCCCTGGGAAGATTAGAAAGAGAGAAAAAATATGATGATATAATTTCTGTTGTGTTTTTTTTAATGCTCAGTGTAACTTGGCACAAATCCAACAAGTGCGGTTATATCAAATTGATTCACATTCCATAAAATACTAAAAAAACAAACAATCTTGAGGTTAAACAACAGAATGGAAAATAATAAGTAATATAACATATAAAATTGATATAAATGTTGTTACATATGTATGTGTATATAAAGAAACAATATATAAAATAAATGCTGTATATGTATATGTATATAAAAATACAATATATAGATACAAATAATATATATACACAATATAAAAATAATATATATATATATATATATATATATATATATATATTTTTTTTTAAATGACAAATAATTAAATTTTAAATTTCTGAATAATTACATGATTAAATTCTATAAATTTTTGAATACTTAAATTATTAAATAAATGGTTGTTTATGAAAAATAATTCAAGCAAGCGAATTTAGAAAATAAAACAATACAAACGCACGGCTGCTCATTTGAAGCTTTACGCACAGACAGACTGCTATTAAAAACACTCAAACTAGATCCTTTAGATCATTCCACAAAAACTGTAAACTTATGAAAAGATCAGTGACTATTCTGACAGCTTTTGCCTTCACGTTGACATTTATACATTCGGGAGAAGCTTTTATCCAAAAGTATATGCTTTAACAATTCATGCATTCCCTAGGAATCAAACCCATGACTTTGATGTTTCGCGACAGCTGATACACTGACAGGTTTATGATTATGCAAATGACAAAATTAGCTGTATGGTTTGCTTCAAATACTCGAGAGAGCCAAATTAATTCCATCGACTCATCAACAAAATACATCTTTAAGGAAAAAACACAAAACAAGTTGTTTGATCGGTGATACATTTTCACACAGTGTACTTTTGAAGTGTGCATATGTGTACCTCAGTAATTAGAGGAGGAGGACAGGTGTCCATGGTTCCGCTGGTGCAGGACTGGTTATACACACAGCCGGGGGTTTCGTCGGCACACCACACACATCCGTAATTGGCCGCAACCGCGCGACACTGGCTGCAGTCGGACTGTCCCACTGAGCAGTCGTACAGCTGCACTGTTACACACACACACACACAGATCACAGTGAGCACAACAGACACAAAACTGTCACGAGCTGCTTCAATGATTCACTTCTTGTTAGACAAGTTGGATGTTTATCTGTCTGCCTGTCTGTTTTTGTTTAGTTATTTTTAAAAATTAAATA
Organism: Puntigrus tetrazona; assembly: GCF_018831695.1. Classification (NCBI taxonomy): domain Eukaryota; kingdom Metazoa; phylum Chordata; class Actinopteri; order Cypriniformes; family Cyprinidae; genus Puntigrus; species Puntigrus tetrazona. Next base: position 4,142,601 of record NC_056706.1, on the reverse strand, counting down.
CATATCAAACAATTTAACTTAATTAACTTTTAATCGCATCCAAAATAAATGTTTATGTAATATATGTGTCCGTTGTGTATATTTATTATGTATATATAAATGCACATACACAGAGAATATTTAAATTCATATAATTTATATAATATATAGAAATCTTCGTAATATATAAACCTAACATATTTTTCTTAAATAAAAATATACATGCATGTATATACATAAAATATAAACAGCACACACACATATTAAACTATTTTTTGTGTACATATTATGTAAAGACTAATGTAAAGTAATAAAATTAGTATATTTGTATATATTATAATATGTTTACATATTATGTGAATGTACTGTGACCAAAATGCGTTCTTGTCTTGATTAACCTTTTTGATCCACTTCAAATGTTGACTACAGTATATTTATTAGGTATATATATAAATACAAACATAGCATATACTTTGTTATGTATTTACATGTACATATTCTTATTTATATAAATAAAAAAATTCTTCTTAAAATATATACAGCATGTGTATTTATATATACATAATAAATATACACAGCACACACACATAAATTATGTAAACAAAAACTATATTGCAATTAGTGACAACGCTAACACAAACATATACACCATACATAATCATTTTAAATAATTAAATATCATCCTTTGGGGTTTATGTATTGTTTAAATATATTTATTAACCTTTTATTTTTCTAAATTATATTTTTACATGCATTTAAATCAAGCAAATCAGTAAAGTAATTTTATTGTTAATTTTATGATTTTTGAAGATGCTGACTTCAAAATGACTGGGCTTCCACTGAATGAAACGTGCAGAAATAATTAAGGTACTCACAGCGGAGATGTGGTGCTGAATCTATGCGCTGCGTCCCCCATTGCAGATATACAGGAGCGAAATATTCAAACTGCTTTCCTGAGTAACGAAACTAAACACACACGCACACACAAAATCAATGTATAATCAGCCAGGTGCATGCAGACAAATTATGTGTGGCACCATCAACAAATCCATGTTTGAATTGCTGTGTTTTTCTGACTGGTGTCATAAATTACAGCTATTATCAGTGCAGACGTCACATGCACAAGTCTATATTAAGTGCAGCGGCTGTGGTGTAATTTGATGCTGCAATGAATGAATGGACGCTATTAATATCACCTGATGAGCGGCACACTTGAACACATGCGTCCCCGTCTCTTTGCTGCGATCCAAGATGGCTGGCAAGCGCAGCTCCTGGCCTTCGATGACCAGCACGCAAGCATAATCTTCCTCATCCTGTTTAAAATATCACACGGCATGTCACACAATCAAACGCTAATCACAGGCCGTCTCCAACCCCCTTTCCCATTCCACATGCATTATCATAAATGAGTTCACCCAGGCCCTCCTGAACACTGGGGAGTAATGGCCTTTTAAAATGCACAGCCATGAAACGTCAAGGCCAACATATTGACTCAGGCACAATAGATGGGGTGGAATGATAAGCGGCAGATGAGCATCACCTCAAATATGTCCAGGTTTTTGCCCTGCAGGGAGAGCTCGGTGTCAAAGCCAACAGGAACCAGAGGGGAGCTCTGCAGGGCCCAGACGCAGGGGCAAGAGTCTGGCCCGCGGGGTGAGGACTGCTCCTGTTGTCACACGCACAAATGAGAATCTCAGTGAGGGCAAGGGTTGGTCAGATAAGAAGAGAATTTTCTGCTTAATGCAGATGAGCTGTGGAAGGTCCAGTGTAATTGAACGGACCAAAGCCATGCAAGTTAACAGCAAAAGCCATTCAAGTAAATTCTGGAATTTTTTTTTTTAAGAATAATACATATATACATATACAGACACACACACATACATACATATATACATACATACATATACACACACACACACATACATACATATATACATACATATACACACACACACATACATATATACATACATACACAGACACACACACACACACACACACACACACACACACACACACACACACGCATACATACATACACACACACACACACACACACACAAATATATATATATATTTGCATTTACAACTCCACATAAGAAATATATTCATAATTTAATAAATTATATTTAATCATTTACTTAGATATACATGGGGCACATGCTAACTTATAAGGCATTAATAAATAAATATATTTTTACTGGTGTATATATAAATATATGGTGCATAATACAATAATTTTACTGTTCTGAAAAAACCTATAGTACCGTACTATAGAAGTAATGCACTGAAATAAACCATGGTTCTGAATACCCATTATTGATAATGTTTTGAATAAATTACCACTTTAGAAGAAAAAATTACTTTTGACCTCCAAGTGTAATAATAATTATTTATTTTGACCTTGAGAAAGAAAAAAAAGATCACTATACATATCATGAGGTCATGACCTCGTTGACTGTCTGTAATGGTCGCATTTAGCGGTAAGGAGAGGGTAAAGCCCTGGGGGAGATAAGAGGGCGAACACTTACCCTGCTGTTATAGATGACGTTCTGACGAGGGCAGCTCTTATCATGACTGCAGAGCTCATCCTTCACACACCAATGACACGGCCACATACTGCTAACACACGCCATGCACCTGCAGCAGATCACATATGATACGATATATATGTGAAAATGTGTGTTATTAGTGAACAGTCAATACATGGGGTCATATATAATTCTAGTCCATTTGTAATCTTAATCACGGTTGCACCAAACATAGTCATATTGGAGGATTTCATTCACTTTCCAGCCTCTTACTGAGACTCATTTAGAATTAAAGAGGTCATGAAAGCATTTCACCCCAAAAGAAAAAAGAAAATTATATTTTGCATAAATAAAGAAAAACTAATGACTTGAATACAAATGCTTTTAATTAGCATTAAAATTAAATGCAGCACAAATACTATCACAACGTATAAGCACTATAAAACAAATTATGACATTTACATTTAAATGAGAATTAGATTTTTTTTTCACATTAATTTGCTTAATTGCCAAAAAAAGCCAGCTTTATTTTCTTAATGACAAGACACTACAGGCAACATTACTTTATTTTATATATTTATTTTATTTTATCAGGTACTGAACACATTTGAGATTTTTGGGCTAATTAGCTTATATTGTCAGACTAGTGAAAAAGAAAAAAAACACAAAATACACTTTTAAGTGTTTAATGTATTGCAGTATTTGTATCTGTAGATTGCAGTTCTAACACATGTCTTTAAACGTTTTAACAAAAGAGTTTTTTTTCTGACACTGAGACATAGGTAGCACTTACATACACCAAACTTATCCATATTTCATAGAAGGGAATATGGTAAATTCTGTTCTGGCTGTTGATGGTAATTTCTGATTTATGGAGTTATAAAGAGACAGATATTCAAAATCCCCTCTGTTTTTTGACTATAATATATCGACAAAATGAAACTAAAATTTTCAACCTGGCTTAATCCAATGTTCAAATTTCAGCTATGCAAATATATGCAAATTAAGGCTTACTTAATTAGATAATGCCTAATTTTGCATATTTAAACAAAATATCAAAAGTTATAATAGAAGAAAAAGTCTTAATATACTGTGATCAATCAACTGAGGAAATGATGGTGATAATTTTAATTACATTTTGAATCAATTAATAAATAAATCTTGCCTTGAGCAAAAGACTTGCACAATGTTTTATTATAGGCTGTGTGAGATTCGCCTAATCAGGTTGCTTTAGTTCGTAACCTCTCATTCTGGCTTGCTTAGTTGGAGCACTAGCGATTTAGCACACGTTTCTAGCGATTATCGTCGATTTGATTACAGAGACCGTCTCTGCATTTAGTAACAAATTGATCCATGTGTAAACATTTCAGTAGGCAAACGTTATTGCGTGTTTTTGCAGATTCGCTTCTGTAAAGGAGAACACGTTTATATAGTTCAACTACTTTAATCTCTGTGCAAATGTGCTTACGGTGAGGTTGCGTTGAGCCGTCCGACTGCTTTACAATCGTAAAAAGTGATATTCGTATGCGAGATGGTCACCTCTCCAAACTTCAGCGCCATTCGAACGGACACGTGATCTACATAAAACAAATATCAGCAAATGAAATAATCAACAATGTTCAAAACTTACTGTTTGACCTAGATTTCCCCCCCTGAAATGTGAGTGCTTGTATTGAATATTTAACATGGATTTAATCATCCATCCACGGTAAATACTGTACATCAACTGCATACACTAGAGAGATACGCAACTCATTGTCAGGAGCTGTATAAGCTTTGGTACATATCCCAGACGGATTGACATTTTCTAGTTGCATAGGAGATAAGCTAACATCCCACGTCAAAATAATCCCTGTAACCCAGATTCAAAGTCCGTAAAATCAACAGAAGTATCAGCAAAAAAATATGCATATCCACACATTCACAACATGCACGCAAACATATTCTAAGAAACTAGCTATCGCCGCATGTGCGCGTGCAACAACGACAGCCGGTTTCAGATTACCAAGCATAAAAAAAATGTATTGTTAGTGTAACAGAAGCATGCTTTCTTAAAAGGAAATGGTTTTGGTTTCATTCCCCTCAACTCAACAGTTGGTTGCTGGGATAAAACCGTCTTGGCAGTGCGATGGTGTCAGCGTGGCTCACCGTTGCCTGGCGGACTCGAGGGGAGCTGCTCTGGAGCCGGTGATTGACATGTGATTCTGTTCTCCATGACAACCGCAGGCTGAGCAGCCAAACTCCCAAAAGCGCAAGATAGAGACTCATCCTTTGACAAGACCGGCAACTGTAGAACTGTGAAAGAGACCTTGAAAGCGGAGAAGAAAAAAAACAGATCAGACATTTAATGGCCATTTTAAGAATGTGCAAGGCCATGGTTGGCGTCGTGAATACTAACGAGAGATATTGTCGATACTTTTGTTTAGATGCTGGTAAGGTTTTTGTGCTTTGCTTGTTAAGACCAAGGTTTGCACTGTATGCAACTGTCTGTTAGTATTGCATAAGCTGAGATCTGCTGTTAACTGGTCAGAGCTGTTGCAAACCTACAATTCCTGACCCCTTACAAGAATGTTACTTGTGCAGCTGAAGACCTTGAGCACAGGGTACTGATGCATTTACAAGTGAAGCAAGAATCTGAGATGGGGCATAACCAAGAGCATTTTTATTTACAGAGCAACCTTCAAGGAATAGTTCACCCCAAAAAAAAATTAAATAAAAAAATAACCTATGTTTTATTCACCCTGAAGGTGTAAAATTTATCCTGACTCTTTCAAGCTTGGTAATGCTTGTGGATAGTGGCCATTATTTGAAGCTCTGTAATTTGAATATATATCTATCGGGAAAATAACCTATAAACCTTCAAGTAGTTATCATGTCCTCTGAAGCAGATTGATGGGTTTTTGTAACAAAAATATTACTGGTTTTCAAATTATAACATAAATAACTGACTGAGAGCCAAGATTTGGCTGACCTGTGACTTGACGTATGATACAAGTTAAATCATACGTAGAATCATAGGTCGGCCAAGAAGCTGGAGTCAGTTATTTCCAAAAATATTAGAAATATTTGGTTTACAAAGACCCATCGATCTTCTTCAGAGGACATGTGATAACCCCCTGAAGGCTTATGGGTTATTTTCAAGATGGATATATCTGATTTAGGGAGCTTTAAAATAATGGCCTCTATCCACCAGCATTACCAAGTTTGGAAAAGCCAGGATAAATAAAAAAACTCCAACTGCAACAATGAAAATAGAAAGTCATATGCACCTAGGACGGCTTCGGGGTGAGTAAAATATGAATATTCCTTTATACGTTATTAGCTACTGTGAAACGATTAATCGTGATTAAAATGAAAGTTTTTGTAATTTTATATATGCATATATTTAAGAAAACTATGCTATGTTTATAGACCAAATTTATAGATCAAAAATATATATGTAAATAATTAAAAAATATATTATGTATGTATGTGTATTTATATATACATACATAATAAATATACACAGTACACATACATATTTGAACCTGGTCTTTATTTGCTGAGGTATATTTGTAACAATAGCCAAAAAGTTTTGTTTTTTTTTCCTCCAAAACTCACTAGGATATGAAGTAAAGATCATGTTCCATGAAGATATTTTGTACATTTCTTACCGAAAATATATTAAAACCTCATTTTTGATTAGTAACATGCATTGTTAAGAACTTCATTTGGACGTCTTTAAAAGTAGTTTTCTCAGTATTTTATTTTTTCTGTACCCTCAGATTCCAGATTTTCTAATATTGTCTAATCCTAACAAACAAAGCTTATTTATTCATCTTTCAGATCATATATAAATCTCAATTTGAAAAAAATACACTTATGAAAAAAAGTTTAATTTCAGACGTGATTAATCGAGAGTGATAGCACCACTATTTACTATTCTCAGTCAGATGCAACGGCAATCTATAAAGCATTTGATTCAAGAAACAATTAGATATGTTGGTGTAAGATGAGTTATCAATATTTCAGCCCATTCTCACAGATGCAAAATAATCTATATTTTCCCCTCAAAATTACAAGCTCTAGTTCTAATGGCTGGCTTTATGTATTTTATTATGCAATAATCCTTAAGTAGTAGTTTATCTATTCACACCAAATGTAAAAACGCACAATATAAACTGGTTGATGTTTAAAACAGGACTATGAAACCCAGAAAATGTTGCTTGCCGCAGCCTTTTTAAGAATAAAAACACTGCTAAAAATGGAAGAGAGAGCTTTGATTGCTTTCTGCTTAGTCACATCATGCCCGGTCAGGCACTGTGTTACATGTCGGTCAGGGAGTCACTTCCTGTCAAAGTGGGTGGCTCTTGTCTAAAAAAAGGCTGCAGTGAAGACCTCAGACGGCAATGTGAAAGCAGAGTGTGGGAGGTGATCTGGGATCAGGGTCTGTACCTGCGTCTGCTCTTCTCTGCTCTGAATGGAGGGGTGTAGACTCTCTATGGACACACACTGTCGCTCGCGGCTGTAGCTCCAGATCCAGTGGTGAGGCTGAGCGTGCCGTGCACAGTCCATCTTCCTTGTGCATCTGATACACAAACAAACAATGAAATAAGGGTCTGCTGAAAGTTTCAGAGTATATAAAAGCAAAAAGAAAAACTATGAAGGCTTCACAGAGATTCTGAGATACTTTATAAAAGCATCGTAGGTCAATGTCTAAGCAGGCAGCATTAAAAAAAAACAATGTTGTTCTGACCCTGTTATTTTGTTAGAATGTCTGAGATTTTGTTTCTCATGTAACAAGAGTGGATTGCCATGTACGCTAAAAGAAACATAAAAGCACTTTTAAAATATCAAAGTAAGCCCGTATGACTCATGCACTGTACTCCAAGTCTTCTAAAGCCATATGATGGCTTTATGTGAGAATAGAATGAATTGATGGGATTCGTGAGATATGAGAGCTACAGCACAGAGGATGATTATTTTGAATTACTTGTGGTTACTGTTCCTCATGTTTCCATATGCTATCAAACGACTTGGAATATAGTACACAAGTTGCACAGATGACTTTTATGGTGCTGTTTTGTGCTTATTTGATGCACTTTGGTGCTTATTGCAGTGTAAGTTGCAATCCACTTTAGTTGTAGAGAAAACAGAAACCTGGAGACTGAAAAGAAACAAAGAAAATAATATAGGCGTCAAAACTACATGGGGATGAACAGAAGGCAATTTCATTTTGGGGTAAACTAACTCTAAAATTTATTAAATTGAAAACACATTAAAAACAGTAATTTTCTGATATGCTTTACAATTTAAATCAACTGTTTTCTGTAATAAATGTAATCAATTCCTGTGATGCAGAGCTGATTATTTGGCACCATTACTGCAGTCTTCAGTTTCACATGATCCTTTAAAAATATGATATGCTAATTTTTTCTTATTATTGACAATGTTGAAAAAAGCTGTGCTGCTTATTATTTTTGTGAAAACATTGTGGAATTTGTCAGGATCCTTTAACGAATAGAATGTTTAAAATAATTAATTTTAAAGTAGAAATCTTTTGTAAAAGAATAAATATATTTACCACTTTTAATCAGTTTAATGCAACCCAAGTGTTAATTTCTTTCAACGGTATTGTAGTATTAAACTATAGACTCCACAGAATAACCCCCCGGTAACCGGTAACACAACTGCTGTTCTGTGGAAACAGAAGTCGTTGAAGAAATTATGGATATCTAAGATCTCCATATGATAAAATGCATATGTGAAGCGAGGGGTGCGGCCTGATGGGAAGGGAGTGTTGAAAGAGCAGGTTGGTGATGTGTAACAGCAGTCAGGTGAGCTCAAGTACCTGCCCTCCAGCGAACACCAGCCGCAGTAGGGATCTCTATTAGACAGACAGGAGTGGCAGTCTAAATGCTTCTCACACTGAGCGACATGGAGCTTTGTAACCTGAAACACACACACACACACACAAATCAGAGGCCCTGTACACCGTTCTCCCATTGCAAAATGATAAAACGCAAGAGGACGCAACTTTTGCATAAGCGAACATCTCTGATTCTGATTGGCTGCCAAGGCGAATCCACCGGCAATTACTCGACAATGCAAAAAACAAAACCAGACTTTCATCTCGAGAAAAAATCTGTCATTCAAATGATGTTTGTCAAAGTAAACGTGTAATCTCTCCTTTGAGAGCATGCATGTAACAGATGTCGTTTGTTTCAGTTGCTGGCAGTTGAAAGGAAGTTGTTTGTCTCTCGTACCTTTCTTTCGGTTAATACGTAGACGTTCTGTTTGGTGGAGTCCAACAGCAGGTCAGCGTTAATGGGACTCTCAGCATCCACCTCCACTGTGTCATATTTGGTACCGGTACCATTTGCATGCAAGAACACCTGCAATAAAAATAAAGGCACATGAAGAACAGCTATCCAAAACAAAGCACATGATTTAAGGTATCATTTATGTCTGTAGCACAAACGCTGCAGGGCACATTATGCTCTCTAGTTGAATACTTACAATTAGTGGTTTATTCAAAAGCATGAACAAAAGCAAGCATCGCTAATCAATGCTTTCGCATACACAAAAACACACAAAAGTTGGCCACAAAGCTCCAGCGAGTTGCAATCTCAGCAGGCCGATGGGTTTTTCTGCATCTTGCAGGCAGGGGAAGTGATACCGTGGGCTGTCTGTGATAAGTTCTGCCTGAGGAGGATTTTGGGCGGTAAACAAGCTGCTGTTTCAGAGTTTCGCTGTTAATATTTCATACAGCCCCGGAGGGGATTGAAGGATGAAAAACTCCAAGTGTGGCTCCCACCACCCATATCAGTCGACCCAGAGCGCACCGCATGTGACCGGCTCCCTTGGGATTGGTTCTCCCCAAGGCGCTTGCAATAAGCATTCAGAACATGTCCTCTCATGCTGATGAGGCAGCCGCTCGCACACAAACACACGCTCACACACTTGTATGCACACACACAATTCACACCACCTCCGGGCCAGACTGGGCCAGCCACGAGCCGTAAATACCCCACATTCCCAGATTGAAAGTAGGCAAAATTGGCAGATCAAAATATATTCACCCCTAAAATGGCAAAAATATTCCCTGATAGAGCAAACTGAACGCGTTTCTCAAGTCTGAATGAATGTTGCACAAGGATTTCCTGCCTGAAGGATCTTAAAGGAATAGTTCATCCAAAAAAATAACAACGCAAACATTATTTAGTCATCCTTCTGAGATTTATTCCAAGTCTTCTGAAGCCATAGCTGTTATTTACTAAAAAGTTGAACTGTATAACTTGGCATCATTTAATATTCCTACCTGAACTTTAATTCCATTTCAGAGCTTTGCCAAAAAGAAAGATTTTCTGTACAATATGAATTAAATGTAGCTTATTTTGGAACACTTTTATCATCATACAAAAAAACATCTGCTTGAAGGTTCTTCAAAATGTTGTTATTTTCCACAGAAGGACTGAAATAACACATGCCTTGGAATGATGGGTGAACTATTACTTTAACCGAAACCAAATCCTAGCTAGTCAAGTATATGGGTTGCTCATTATGCATTTCTTTTTACCTTCCAAGATTCATAAAATTAATTCTACACTGTTCCACCTGTAAGATCACAGGAGCTTAGGACATGCATGCTCTCTTTTGTCCATTTGCCTTAAATGGCAGCTTAAATCCAAGTTCAGGCTAACTGTGATGTCTTATGTTTTTCTGCTTTGAAAGGTTATCTTCAAATACATTATCTCGACTGCAGTGGCCTTGAACCATAGGCCCCAAACAAATAACACAAACTGCAATCCAATTTTGGCAGCAAAAACTCACTACGATACCTCCCCACAACTTTGTCCTGATAAATAATGTAACACTGAACTCTGACTGAACCAACGGTTTTTAATAACGTAACATTACCATGCTGTAGGGTGGTTTGCTCATTACTGGAGAGTTTGTGCTTAATGACAGATTATGATTACTCCATGTGTTTGCTTTTCAATAAAGGAGTCTTTAATGATGGTAAACAGCCTTTAAAATTCAGTTGTTCATGCTGATTTTTTCCATTATGCTTCAGTGATGGATGGTGGGTCTTTAATGGTTAAGGATTTTTGCTGCTAACAATTGCAGGTTTAGCGCAATTAAAGCATGATGCAAGACTGAAAAAAACAGCATGATTTGAATGGTCAATAATAGGTAACAATAAGTCATACCTTGTGCAGTCTTCCATTTTTGTCTCCTAGCAGCACTATGGTGTGGCCAACTTCAGTTGCTGTTGTGACAGCGGTGATGGGAGGAGTCCAGGTGAAAGCGGGCGTGGCCTCGAGAGCAATGGCGCTGGCGATAGGACTGGGTGTGTGTTCACCTCCACATGGGTACTCATTCAGAGAGTCCTGCACAACCCCAAAAACATTACATTACCTATATCCATCATCAAATGTATTTATCATAGACAGTTCATGATTATAAGGGATGAGAACAGCCTGAAATTCAACAGTTTTCCTCTCGCTCTTTATATTAAGTTCAAGCTGCTACATTACAGCTTGGCTAAAATGGGATATTTTGGCACTTTAGAATCAATAGTGGTGCGGCAATGGTGCATGAAAACACTGTCAGTACGGTTTTAGTACGGTGCTCTGTCTGCATTAGTGGAAGAATGCAGACTGTAAACGGAGACGAATGTCATGAAAACCACTCAGTTCCGGCATATTTATATATACCGGTTCTGCATAAGAACCCATTCTCCATTCCCAACCCATAAACTGATTATATGCCACCACTGACAACTTTATTTACTGCAGAGAGGACTCAATAGAGAGGACGCCTACCTTTAGTGACACTGACAGTAGGGAGGAAATTATTGGAAGAGACCTGCAGTACATTAAACCACACTACCAGACTGGACACTTGAATCTTCATAACTATCTGATTTAAATGCTTATGTTTGAATTCATGAAATAGTTTTGAATATAAAACTGTACATTTATTAGACAAGTCTGACTGCAAAGTGAAAGAAAAGCTTCCAGTAAATGCCCAGCACACATTACTCCTTGAATCGTTTTAAAAAGCATCCAAGGATGCACCTCATTAAGCTGGCTGCAAGAATTTCCGGAGTACGCAGACCTGGAATGAAAACAGCAAGATGCTCAAAAACAAGAGCGGATTTTTAAAAATATAGTTTAAATGACTTGATATGAAATAAGATATAATTATACCTTAACAATAAATAAAAAGTAGGTGTATCCAAACTTATGACTGGTGGTTTACCTGCAATGGCATGCAAGTTTTTAATATATGCAACTTGGCTGTACTTGGAATTCAGTCAAACAATATATAAACAATTTAGGAATTAATGAATGTTAAATGTTTTGGAAATAATGAGGTTCGAGCTAATCACACAGACAGACAGCTGTGTGCCCACATGCTTACAATACTGAGACAAAAACCCTGAGAGACGACACATTATGAACAATTAATATCCAAAATGCAAGCAGAATATTAAATCGGAGCTCTAAAAACTGGATGAGCAAAAGTCAACTTTCCAAAGTCAACTACGAACATTTGGAAAGTGCCAGAAACATCCTGTCGTTGCTGTGTGCATAAAGAAAATCAATACTAAAAAAGCTAAGCTGCTTTTATTATGGTGTCTGTCAAACTCAACCCATCATCTATCCATGGCTGGGAGTGATTTTTAGATGCACTCTCACTGGAGCCAGCAGTGGGTCTGTGTGTCCTGACCTAATGCTATTCTGGAATTGCAGCTGTCAGTAGACGGACAGACACAATACCTCAGCTAACAGACCAAGGGGAGTGGTCACACAGGACAGCGGAACAGTGGCACACAACTGAAGCCAAAAGAGGTCAAATTTACAAACATCATACACACCTACTGCTTTGGAAACAAAATAATAGCCATCCATTCTGCAGTACTTCCTATGAATTATTTAGATGGCTATAACTGATAAATTTGCAACACGAGCATCATGACCGTGAAGACAAAAAGGAAAACAGGAACAGACCCCCATTTACTTCTTCAATACCATTTCCAGGATATTGTGCACATAAGGAGAAATTGTGCTTTTTTCATTAAATTTAATTAACTGAGAGTGGAGCATTTACACTTCAAAAGGACCATGAAGTACGCTAAAAGAAATCAATATGAGTCATGTGTTATATTCAGTCTTCTAAATATGATAATGCTGTGTGTGAATATCAGACCAAAATTTTAAGTCATTCCAAACTTTTGTCCCCATAAATTTAAATGCTTGGCCAAAAACAACCAATACAGACTGCATAAGCGTCAAGTCACATCTTTGTAACAGTATAAAGTAAGTGTTTAAATTATTACACACATAGTTACATGGTCTAAAACTATTTTTAAAGAAAAAGTTTTTTTTATATCATCAATTGCTAATTTTGAATAACTTTTATGGCAAGCTCACTAACAGACAAATACTGTCATATATTACATATAGTGAAACGTACACATTAAAAGTTGACATTGTGCCTTCGAGGTCAGAGGTTCAGTGGGCTTCTGTGCGTGTTGGTCACTGGGGCGGTGAGCCCAGAGAGGATGTGGGTCAGCAGAACTCTAACCAGCTGCGGCGTTAAGCTGGATTTAACCACCTCCCAGAGGCTACACACACAGACACCACTTCTTTTCATTCCCAGGCTCATACTAATACACAATACCCCCTTCCACACTGCAACAGACACATGAATAGAACATTACCCAATCTCCCTTAGTCCCCGTAGCTCCTTCCCTCCCCTTCTTTCACTCTCAAACAAAACCTCTTCAGATTTCGCTCTTTGAAATTCTACAGTACTCATTTGTCACACTTAAAACAAACCATAAACTACATAAACCACCGTATACTCGAAATTACATTATAAAAACCCTATTCGCTAATACTGGTATGGCTATTGCAGATAAATAAACTTTCGATTTTGCATAAACCGACGACGTATACACTCACAGAGCAGAGATTTAGAATCAGCTCTGTAACATGCAGAAATCTGGGAACTACCGCTGCATTTGTTATGCCGTGTGGATTAGCGCTGGCGCAGGCAGCTGGACGCTAATCTGTGTCAGCACCGAGGCAGCTGCCACTCGCCCAGACTTACACCCCTGTCGCAAAAAAGCCCCAGCTGACCCTGATCTGTCGCCAAGAAACCACACACCATGCTGTCTTACACGTCCCGGCTAATGGGCTGATATCTTGAGGCTTCCCCTAGCTATATATTCCTACTTATCGCTCTTTAGCTGTGGATTTAACCCTCATTAAAAAGCTGCTACATCCACAGAGCCACTCCCTCCGTCTGCTAAAAGAAAGTCTTTTGAAGCCATGTTGAGGTAGGTGGGTATGACTGCCTGAGACTGGCAATATAAGCAGGTACCTAAGGGCCAAAAAAAACTAATGCTAAGTCTCATTGGCTAATGCTGGAATTATGTGGTTATTTGGGTAGGGTCTAATGCGGAACTGATTGCGAATGGTGGAAGGGGTTTAGGGAACTACAGCCTGGATAATAAAAAAAAAGAGCATTTTCATTTTTGCTGGATCAGTTGGCACATCAAAGGCCCTTTGAGAACAACATGATGAATTTCAGTGGGTTGTAATCCTCTTTGAGGAATGACTACAAACACAGGCCAACAACTTACCTGCGGGAGCTTCAGACAATTTGAGGATACTTCGTATTCTATATACGCCTTCTCCTTGTTGTTGGCATCTTTGCCCTCCTGTGTATAACACAGTAGCTGGGCGCCATGCAGGGCTTTATCCAGCTCCTCCACCTTGTACACACAAAGAGCCGACCGGTCTGTGGGCGTGGGAGTTGACGCCTGCCCCATGGCCATAGCCACAAACAGCGTGGGTTGTTCACGGTGATAGCCAAGTACAGCTGCCTGTGCCAGATTGTATCCTCCACCGCAGGAAAGCGGCACCTCAACATAAGAGTAGAAATTGGGGTCTCCTGCACAGAGTCTTGAAACATACGTCCGATATTCTCGTTTGCCCCACACATCGCGCCGAGAGAACACAAAATAGACATAGTTGTTGTGGGGGAAAGCCTTCACAAAGTGGTTGTTGTATTCGGAGTAGCTACCGACAACCAGTTTACCAAGTTCTTCATGGGAAAATGCTGGCGCAGAGTGCCGGGCGACTGAGGTTAAGCGTCGCATTGTGATTGGCGGGATCCCACCAGGTCCTTTACTGGTGTAGCCCCGCCCAACAAGCATGAGCAGAACACCTTTCTGCTCCACCACCACGCCAACCGTGGACACTCTAGGGTCATTTGCTGCCACATACTGAGTGTCCACGGGGTTATCGGTCTTGTATAGAACCTGAGAGACGTTCTCCAAGCTTCGCTTCTCGCAGATTCCCTGCAGGACGGTCCCACACACGATCAGGCTGAGCGGTTCCCTTTCTTTCTCTTCCAGCAGAAGAAGCTTGTTGGTGTTGTCCGTGGTTTCCGCTTGAGTGCAATCGGTGGGGTCAATAGGGGGTAAGCAGTCCGGGCTGTCCAGTTTAGGCCCCGTTTTGCCCCAGGAGAGCAGCTGCAAGTCTGGGGAGAGGTGATAGAGCACATTTACTGCCCCGACGTAGACGTGGCCCGAATGGGTGTCGAGCAGGAGGTGATTGAGGCGGGAGCCATTAAGAGTGATGAATGTAGGGGGGCTCTGAAGATGACCGGGGGCCAGAGGCAGTACCAAAGGCCACCACAAGATGGCGAGGAGCAGCAACAGGGGAGCAGCAGCTGGCATGGCACCCCCTCACCTGCTGAAAGAGATAGAGATCAAGAAGAGAGAGAGAGAGGGCAGTGTGAAAAAAGCATGGACGAAGAAAGAGAATTCAGAATGGAGGGACAGGGTGAGAACGTAAACAACAGGGGAAAAAAGTCAGCAAAGTCAGAAAAGTGGAGGCAACGTGCACAAGGAGAGTCACGGGGAGGAAGCAAAGATCCAGGAAAAGACAGTAAGGAAGAGGGAGAAGG
The DNA here is from genome assembly GCF_018831695.1 of Puntigrus tetrazona. Classification (NCBI taxonomy): domain Eukaryota; kingdom Metazoa; phylum Chordata; class Actinopteri; order Cypriniformes; family Cyprinidae; genus Puntigrus; species Puntigrus tetrazona. The sequence goes on along the minus strand of NC_056706.1, from coordinate 4,127,122 downwards.
GCATGGAAAGTTTAGCAACACATAAAAAAGGAAGGAAGAGAGTCAGGAGGCAAAGCAAGATAGTCAGTGTTAGCAGAAACCAGAGAGAGGAGGTGATTCAGATGGGTGATCGAGATACAGAGAAAGAAAGGGAGTCAGAGAGGGTGAAAAAGAGAGAGAGAAGACAAATGTTAAGTTAACAGAAAAACACCACAGAGAATACCTACTGCTGCACATCACCATGCAGCACAAAGACTACAGGCTTCAAACACATTCTTTTGTTCTTCAAAGTCCTGCCACCTTCACACAGGCAGTGAAGGATGCTTGAGTGAGACTGCCAGGCTTTGGTCCAGTGCAATAAAAGACACGAGTCTGAGACCAAGAAACACGCAATAATACTGGAGTTTACTTCAGAAAAGTCATCGTACGAGCGGCATACGCAAGAGCGGCTGCTGATAAAACATACCAAAGTGCGCAAGATGCAGGCTCCAGTTATCATTAAAATCCTTTGCTGGTGTTTGTGTCAGCCTCTGGGTGTCTGACTCACTGTTTACTGGCCGATCCTGACTGCCGTGAGATGACATGAGAACACATGGACTTTTCCTCGGAATTACTGAGGTTTTAGAGAAGTGGAAGGAAAGAGAGGGAGAGGGTAAATGGGGAAACAGAAAGAGAGAGAGAAAGTGTGAGTGAAAATATGAGTGCGCTGATAAAAAGTAATAGAGATGTGAAGAAGTTAGGTGCTAAATTATGCATGATGCCTGTAGCTGTTGCCTTTCTGGTTTTACTGATGAAACTGAGAAAACAGACACTGCTTTAATCAACCACTCGAAAGTCACGAGCGTCAGCTGTTACATTCAGTTATCAACCTCTGAACAAAACAGAGAGAAAATAAAGAATAATCTGATGCAATAACTAGATTTTCATTTTTTCAGAAAACGAGCGGCGCATCCCGAACTCAATGCCATGATGCATTTCTATTGCTACATTGTCAGTTCTTTTTTTTTTTTTTTTTGTTGGTATGTGGTTGCTAGGATATTCTGGGAGGTTGCCAGGGTGTTAATATGCAATTGCAAAAGTCTTCACAATTTTTAGCTTTAAATTTTATAAAAGTGCAATGTGGGCAATGACAAAAATTTGCTCTGAAACTAAATACTTTCTAAAGGAAAAAAAACTGAAACAAAACATATATTAGTTTTGTGGTTTGATCCGAGCTGGTCTTAGCTGTTTTAACTGAAGTTAAACAGCAATTGTGCCCAAAAACTCATCTGAATCCAGATAAAAGTCCAGCCTTACCAGGAAATGTACATTGATTCAATTCTGCAATTACTTCCTCTATAATTTACACATATTAATTTGCTCTCTTTTCAGAACTAAATTGAACTCCAAAGTCCAAATCTCCTCAACAAGACACAAAATTTAAGCCATCATTTACATCCGTGACACAAGTAGTGCAAGATGAGTTACACGCCAAGGTGTAATATTTAGGGTTAGGAGTTCATTCAAATCCCTAAGCCCAAGTATGAGCAACAGTAATAGTTATGCGTGCCTTCAAGTCAAGTCTAGATAGAGGCTTGACTAATTTCTGCCAGTACGCCAAACACGATTCCATTTTTGAAGGAGAAAAAGTATCAGAGGACACTGAGTATCTGAGCAAGAAAGTTATAGAGGCAAAAGAAAGATTCATCTTTAATTCATATCACAGCAGCCAAGAAGTCTTGAGGGCCTAGTATATGAGAGATGAAGAGAAGGAGCAAAGGAGAGGAGGGGGAAAAAAATTCCAGAGAAGCTCGAGTCTATCAGTATGCATAACATTTTACCTCGTCTCCACCTTCAAAGGGATGGTGGGTAAGAAAAGGACAGTTTGACATGCTGCCGAGATTAGCCACTTCTTTTCAATTAGGCTTTGGATTGGAGAGTTCATGCGCCACCTTGTTTATGAAGGCTGAAAACTGAACACCGCTTTGTACGCTGTCTCTTGTCTACCTAGCTTAAGGACTCACGCTATCCACGTTTAATGAACATGATCAAAAGGAACGAGCTCAGAGAGACTACGGACCGCCAGATGATTTTTCTTATCCTTAGTCATGACCCGTTTCGTCAAGGTCTTGCACAACAGGATCTGGAAAAGCTAAATGATGCTGACTTGCATTCAGAGTGGAAAAAAACACTTTGATAATAAGCTGACATGCTTTGGATATTCTGCACTCAGCAAAAAAAGATTCTAGAGCACGTTTTTCAAGTGGTCCTAACATGAAAATTTACATTTCCCTTGATCTTTTATTAAAAAAAAAATAAGTTATAGGCTATGACACATTCTGATGTTAGACAAACTAAAGTAGTTACGAAAAGTCATGTTTGGGTTCTTTTTCTTCATTTCTCATTTATTTTTCTTATTTATTTTCATAGACTGCACACAACCACCCAAGTTTAAAACTCTTGTTTTAGTTCGACGGTTAACTGACAGTTCTTTGCGGTTTTCCACATTTTTTTTGGACTACCTAAATGTAGTTTGGCACGCGAAAAACTCATCGTGACTATGATGTCAGTCTATTTAATTATCCACACATATTCGGTTTTCAATGACTATGTGAACAAAGCCAGTAAACAAAGTCTTCAAATCTCTTATATGCTTTCTATCAAACTGATGTACAATGTATTTTCACTGTATTTATTTTTAAATTGATGCATTGCCTGGGAATCAGATTCCTGCTGTTGTCATTGTTAGCACTCATGCTCCATTGTTTGACCTACAGGAACGCCTATAAATCATCACAGAGGTCATTTATATATAGCGGTCTTAAGGGTACAGTAACGAAAGCGGTCTCATCAAAGAGAGTGGGAAATGCTTATGAAATTCAAAATTTTGACGAAATTAAAAAAAAATTTAAATGGAGATAAAAAAGTATACCGGTATCGAAAAGAAAACGTGTAAATGCTACATGTATCAGTCCTACATGAATAAATCAGCGAGGCGTTCACAGCCCTAGAGCGTTTTAATAGCGAGAGGGTGTGTCGCCACCACCGTATCCTCGCCGAAAATCTAACCGAGAGTGGCAAACAGAAGCCAAACGGAGAGCTTGTGATTGAATCCCACCCAGGGTGCAACCATTCCTACACAGATCCACCTAACAGCGGCGGACAGGGTGAGAATGGCACAGAACAAAAGTGTGCTAAAATGGAGCATGCAGGAGGTCTCTTATACTGTCAAAACAGGCAATTTCACAGCTTGAATTAGGTCGAGCTTTTGCAGCATCAGCATTCATCTCCATTTTTTTGACTTAAATGGTAATAACTGTTTCGGGGCATCATGGGAGCGAGTGAGAACACACTCCCTATTCACTAGGAAGAGGAATAGCTACTGCCTTTGTGATGAGCAATGGAAAAAGCTTGGGATATATATTGGAGACGGGCTCTTCCTTACACACGCACACACAAAGAACTGGGACTTGACAAAGGGAGGAAATAAATAGAGGTTGGTTTTGCAGCAAACTACTGAAAAACCAGACAAATAGCTATTATACTTGATGCGTATCGCTAATAACAGCTTTTGCTATATGTAAACATGTTTTAAATAGGAGGTAGCACAGTTTATCACCCTGAAAGGTGCAACCAATTTAGGGAGAGCCATTTCGATTGCAGGCCGACCTTTGACCCTTGCTGGAAGCGCTTTTTTTAGTACGTGTGTGTGTGTGTGTGTAAATTCTACATTCACAATCTCTGTAAACTTCCTCTACCGCGCAGCAGCGTATTAAAAACAAAGCACATACTTACTAGGTTGCTACGCTCACTCAACACTCATTACCTCCAGAAACAGACACGCTAGTAATTATAGCGTGCACGTGTGTCTAATTTCTTAGCTGAGCGCATAACACACAAAACACAATATCAGACACAAAGCTTACGAGCGCACACAATTCTTCCAGACAGACACACTTTCCACACGTGCAAAAAATGAAGGACACAACACAAAGCATGCAACTGGCACATTCAAAAAAGAAAAAAAAAAGTGAGCCTCTGTGTGTGTTAAAAAAAATGAGACGAGCTTTAGAGGCCAAGACTCCTCAATGGGGGTGAGCCAGCAGACAGACATGCGAACCCCACCCATGCTGTGTGCTTGCGCTATCAGAGGAAGGAATCGCTTTGGTGGGCTTGACATCTGACAAAACGTCTCCCCTAATTTAAAGCACTGTCTGAACTGATGGGACAATACAGTCTGGCTAGAATTCTTAGGTTTTGGTGGCCGTAACTGCCATCGATCTCAAGGATACATCCCCTAAAGTATTCAGAAACATTGACTGATCAATATTGATTTTTAAATGACTTCCCAATTCCCCCAGCCCGAACCGAATACTCGGTTACATCCTTCAAATCTAATGGAGCTTTAATGCAAAATTCTGCATGTACAAACAGATGCATGTAAATTCATGAATGCTAATCACGCCCCTTCCAGCAAAAGCTCGATAAAAATAAGCAAGTCATGACATTTCTGCCTAATTGGATCACTTTCTCGAGGTGTGAACTTCTCAGATGAGATGTTTGCTTCGCATTGCAGCCTGTGCGAGCCACACAAAGAGGGCGTAGGTTGGGTGAGCGGTCACAGCGGGTGGGAGGCGGCAAGATTTTTGAGTGAAAATTAACCTGGAAATCTGATGTGACACAAAGCATCTTGCAACATGCACCGCTGCCTCTCGTCAAAACATCTCTCGTCATTTAAATGCATCCGAATTCATAAAGCGTCCTAAAAGTGTCTGAATTCATAAGACAATGCAAAGCACAGCATGTAGTAAATTAATGAGACGGTCTCCCCGAAATGGTCAATTCTGTCAGCGTTTACTCACCTTTATGTCACACTAAATCTGCGTGGCTTATTTCATATTGCGGAACACAAAGGAAGTCAGGATAACACTTTGCAAAAAGGTCTCATTAGTTAATGCGTAACTAACATACATTTGCATACATTTGCTACAGTATTTGTCACATCGGTGACAGCTCAGGTCCATTAATTAATATTAATATATAACTTTTGGATTTGAATACTGTATTATTAAATCAAAGAGTCTTGAAGAAAGCATGTCAGGCTTTAGAAACATGTCTCAGTGTTCATGCTACCTTAACAAACGGAAACTTACGGCAAGCAAGGAGTCTTTATTCCTAAAGATATTTTGTAATATCTGAAAACAAACTCTGCTGCAAAAGCGGTCACTGAAGTAGTACGCTTTCAAAAGTTACTAATATATACCACTTCGGTTCTAATAATAAATCTTAGTTATTGATGTGTTCCTTTAAAGAGGTACTAATGTGCACCATTTAAGGATGAATAGGGTACAAAGGTAGACCTTTTGAAAGGTTACCGCTCCATTGAAAGCTTTTATACCTTTTCTCTGCGCATACTATATGGACCAAAAATAACACTTTTAAAAATATCTTCCATGTTCTACAGATGAAAGAAAGTCATGAGAGTTATTAAATGGTGACAGAATTATCATACATCCCTTTAATCACAACATGCAAACGCTTGATTGAAAAAGCAAGTCATTTTTGACTTAAGTTCTCATAAGGTAAGATCGCATTTGCGCAGCAGATTGGTGGGGATGTCGCAGCAGGTGAGGCCGTGCCATGCTAACGCAGGTGTCAGGGTGGGAATAAACCTGGAAATTCGGTGCGAGACAAAGACAAAGCATCTCGCAACAAGCATCATGTCTGGTGGAGATGGGCACATCGCGGAGCTGCCGCTGATTATTACAGCGTTGGCTCTTTGAATGCGTACCGAGAGTGAGAGTGACTGGGATTTACAAGTCTCTTTGATGCCAGGCATGAAAGTGTCAGCACACCAAGTGTGTGTCTATGTGTGTGTGAGCGTGCGAGAGAGAGAGAGAGTTTGTGTGTGTGTGTGTGTGTGTGTGTGTGTGTGCCTGGGGTGTGCAGTGGTTAATCACCACCTCTGTGCGGAGGGAGGGTGGGCAAGTTCTCATTTCCATACTCTACGCCCAAGCAGGAGGGGGTGATACTTTGGGAAATATGGAACTAGAGAGAGAGAGAAGGTGGGGAAAATTGAAAAAAAAGAAGAGAAAGGCAAAAAACAACAGAGAACGCGTCTGGCTGTTTGAAGAACACAAAGCGGGAGTGTGATAAAATACGCCGATTAGTAAAGTAACCTCGTGCATATTTCATCGCTGACAGTTGTATGCTACTCAGGCTCTTAATATTTTATAGAAAAGACTCGCCGCTTCGTATTTACTCAATCTTTTCTCCCTCCCACCGTGCCAACTCAACTATCTTTATATCTCTGTTGCAATCTGTCCTCTGCTTCCAGCAAAGCCTCCTCTCCGCATCGCTGCTTTACACTCTCCAACTGAGCTCATGAATATGTTGCGCGTATTTCACGCACACTGCTAGACATCTGATATCATCGGGGCGTTTCGGCAAGGAGTGCAAGAGGTTAGCGTGCCGTTTAGGTCCTGCAGGAATTTTTGCGGGAGAAAACGCGGCAGCGGTCGAACTAAGTGAGTCAGGCAACCAATCATCCAAGGCTCCCTGTAATTATCACCCCTCTGAACAAACAAATATGATGACATCTTATTTTGATGGTAATGAGCCGTAATGGCCACAATGGGAGATATAATGATGCTCAAGCAAGCTTTTATCACAGACGAACTCTGTGAATCTGCGGGAAAATGACACGGAGTGGGCTCTTTTGAAAGCAACCTTACAGGTAATCACAGTAAACCTTTTTTTTAAAAAGTGCCATTTCAATTTTACGCTGATTGAATTCAACAGTTCTGGCAGGTTAGAAAGGTGCACATCTATATTCATAAGCTGGATGAGTGTGAGAAGTGCGTCTACTCTCTGTGAATTTTAAAAACAGTTCTGGAACCATCAACCGTGTGATGATGATTATTAGGTTTCACCCTCGGCTCTCATTTTCGCACCGGCAGACTCTCTCACTTCGTGAGCGGCCCACACTGCTTTCATCACCACCTTGACAAGCATCTGCGTGCATAAAAATGCGACGTTAATTATTTGATGGGGGCAGATAAACACGCTCACTCCAGTCAAACCGACAGGAAGGGAGCTGCCACTAAATTCACGGGCTACTTCTTACATTACGCACCCTATTTAATAGCTGTTTTATAGGCCGAAAACAACAACAACAACAACAACAACAAAAAAAGCGCAGCTGTATGTTTTGTCTGCCCAGCTCAGGGAGCGCAATAATGGCTTTGAATGAAGGTTCCCTAAAGCGTTTACAAGCCAAACATTTTACAAGATAAGGGCCGCCTTTGAAGAGCACGAGAAAATGCTAATTCGCAGGAGTGCAGTTTCAAATTAGAGACTTAAAGGGAGGAAAAACTTGTTTGTGGGTACCGGGTGCACCGAACAATAAAAGAATGTCAACACGAGCAGCAAATTACGCCCCCCATATGCTGAACGCAAGGTGAAAACCCGCCACTCCTCGGGGGCTAAAAGGGAGGAGGCGTTTAGGAAGGAGACAATGGAGTCATAACAACGGGGGGAGCGCGTGAAAAAAAAAGAAAAGAGAGGGTGAAAAGAGATGTTCGGGTTTCACGAAACTTGGTACGGCTCGCTGAAAAGACACAATCCCGAACGTGACTCCTAGAGTGGCATGCCACACCTCCCGGAGGAATAGTACAATAACCGCAAGCTGCTGATACAGAGGAAAACCACTGAGTAAATGTGTGATTAAACATCTAGTTATCTTCCAATTAAGCCTGAATATATTAGATCCACTCCACAACAGGTTAGCGTGGCATTTGGGGTCTCTGACTAGTCACCTTGGATTAATTGGAGTCTTGAGAATTGCACGTCAACGCAGCTGTCTGATAATGATGTTTCAGAGGCATTGACATCCGCGTGATGTTATTTATCTGCAGCGATAGACTGAATCGGTCCTATTAAAGTTTTACAAACAGAGCTGAACGAAAAGGTTTAAAGAAAAATCAAAAGGCATTATACAACAAATGCAATTTAGATAGCAATTCTCACTTAGTTTAAAAATGTTTGCAAACAGCATTTCAACAGCAGACGCTTTAAAAAAAAAAAAAAAAAAAAGATGAAAATCGTTTTAATTTTCATGTTCTTTTTTTTTCTTTTCTATCTAAGTGAAGCTTGTTACAGCTTGAAATAGAATGCAAGAGCAAAAATCAATGAATACTCTCAGAGGTCCGTCCCAGACTGCAGGCAACCTTCTGAAAGGTTATAAAATATAAACAGAACATACTGAACAACGAACTGAACACAAAGATGCATTATGTTCAGTGCTCTGATCGCAAGTTATGAAATACTGAATGAGATCTCTGTCAGGTAAATGGAAACAATACATTGCTCCTAATCACATTACTTGATTTAATGAACCCGAGGATCATAAATACTTCCCCACTGACATTCACAATAACTTAATGTAACGCGATCCTAAACCTTTCCCTCGAAAACGAAGTCGTTTTTACCTGAAACGCACTTATTCGAATCTTTAAAGGGAAAAAGCGTCTACAGATTAATAAATTCAGCGCTCCGTATCCAAAAACGCAAAAAAAAAAACACCCAAAAGTTTCTCGGCGAACTGTGCTACTCACTTCATTCAGCGGCACTGCGTTTCATCCCGTTTGAAGTCAAAGCGAAAGTCTTGTTAATTTTTAAAACAACAACACAGGCGTTTGAAAGTGAACCCGGTAAATCCCATTATGCGTGTGCTACATTGTTGTGAAGCGGCTCAGACTCCGGCGAAGCAGCGCGAGCGGCTCTGGGGGGAG